>NC_091957.1:45242742-45262802 GCF_031021105.1 Erythrolamprus reginae
CCCTGTCCAAATAGGGCTGCAACTGGTGCACCAGGTGAACCTGGGCAAATGCCCTCCTCGCCACAGCCGAAAATAACCAGTAAATCCCCCAAATCAGCAGTTAACTTTTGACCATTTTCAGAAGGAGGAGGAAAAAACAGTCCATAAAAGGCTTTCCAATCCTCCGGTTCTGTCCTCCCCTCCAGTTGATTCCAGTTGATTGAGATGCTTTATTGACCCTTGAATAAAGAGATTCTCTTTAAAGCAAGAGAGAAGAGTCCTCTTGGGAGTTCCCCTTTGCAATGCAGAGATCAATGTGGAGAGCGGAGCAAAAAAATCTTTGGCAAAGCAATTTGCAGCAATAAAATTCAAGTGTCTCCTTCCAGAGCCTTTCCCAGGGCTTTATGCGCCAGACTGTTTCCAAAATTGTCTTTTTTATCAAGGCATCCGATGCTTCTAAATCAACCATTTTGCCTGGGCCATATCTGCTCCCTTATCTGACAGATCATTCCATTAAGGGCCTGGAACCAGAATGATAATCTGTTGGCATGTAGTATGATGCTGTCTTCTCACAAATCTCCACGATATACGAGGGTCGCCCAGAAAGTAATGCACCACATTTTTTTCTTCTTCAACAATTATACACTGCTCAAAAGAATAAAAGGAACACTTAAACCACACAATATAACTCCAAGTAAACCAAACTTCTGTGAAATCAAACTGTCCACTTAGGAAGCAACACTGATGGACAATCAATTTCACATGCTGTTGTGCACATTCAACTTTGTACAGAACAAAGTATTCAATGAGAATATTACATTCATTCAGATCTAGGATGTGTTCTTTGAGTGTTCCCTTGATTTTTTTGAGCAGTATATATTGAACACAATGAAACTTACACACAAGAAAGAATGATGTTTTTTCTACACTCCCTATTTTTCCATATAATCTCCATCCCATTCTATGGCCTTCCTCCAGCAAGATACAAGGGCGTGTATGTAGTAAGAACATATTATAGGAAATAAGGGAGGCCACCTGTGGTTGGGTGGGGCTCCAGTAATTAAGGCTGCTGCTATAAATAGAAGCGTGCGGATTTGGCCATTGTGGAAGAGTATCTGATCGCAAGGAATCAGGAATCCTGGGTTGCTGGTTTCTGGACTTTGCTTGTTGATTTTTCACGCTTTTGAAAACAAAGCAGAGCAGTGTGTGTGTGTGTGTGTGTGTGTGTCACTTCGTTGGAAGAAGAAGGAGTGTGAAGTTTCTTCACAGCTGCTAGCTAAGTACTTAATGATTGCTTAAGGTTAATTGTACAGACTACCCGGTTGTTTTGGGACGAGCGCTCTTTGCAATACCAAAAGAGGGCTTAGTTTATTTTGAATTTTGGGATAAAGAACATTGTTTTGAATTTTCAAACATGTGTGTGTCTGAAATTTGTACCCTTGAATTTTCGGGAGGCTCCTACCAGAGAGCCCGGCAGAACAGGGGTCAAGCTATATTTCTTCCTCCTGGCTTTACTGTCAAACTGTGCATCTCAGCAAAGCACTACTCCAGCCAAGGATCTTGGTGTAGCCTCTTTGCATCAATATTAAGAATCTCAACTCCACCCGGCCTCCTTGGAGGCTTCTTTTCATTTCCAAAACTTGACACGCTTGCCCGAGTCGCCAAGTTGTCAGTGAAAACACTCCAAGAGACCAACCGCTCCCCCCCCCCCAATGAGGAATTTGGGTTTATTGGAAACTTGACATTTGTCCTTGTCTGTTTTCAAGTTATATTTATTCTTTCTCTTTTGTTCCAATAAAGCCCTTCATGGCACCGGACCACATTATCTCCGGGACCGCCTTCTGCCGCACGAATCCCAGCGACCAGTTAGGTCCCACAATGTCGTTTGGTGGGACCCAGGGGAAGAGCCTTCTCTGTGGCGGCCCCGACCCTTTGGAACCAACTCCCCCCAGATATCAGAGTTGCCCCCACCCTCCTTGCCTTTCGTAAAGTTCTTAAGACCCATCTCTGTCGTCAGGCATGAGGGAACTGACATATCTCCCCTGGGCCTATACAGTTTATACATGGAATGTTTGTGTGTGTGTTTGTTTTTAATAATGGGGTTTTTAGTGTTTTTTAAATTATTAGATTTGTTTTTTACATTGTTGTTGTTATTGTTGTGAGCCGCCCCGAGTCTACGGAGAGGGGCGGCATACAAATCTAATAAATAAATAAATAAATAAATAAATAAATAAATAAATAAATAAATAAACAAACAAACAAACAAACAAACAAACAAACCATCCCAAGATTTTTTCCAGTGGCCTCTGCTGTGTTTGTTTCAACCAATCACGTCATTTCTATAAAGCAGAGCTATCCAACCTTGGCAACTTTTAAGACTGGTAGACTTCAACTCCCAGGATTCCCCAGTCAGCAGGCCGAAGTTGTGGAAGTTGAAGAAGTCCCCAAGTTGAAATTCACAAGTCCACAATTCTGGGAGTTGAAATCTCCAAGACTTAAAGTTGCCAAGGTTGGATAGCTCTGCTCTGTAAAATTGCTGGTTTTAGGCTCCTGGGTGGGTATAATATAATATAATAACATCTTTCAGCTGTGGTGAGGGGGGCGTTTGCCCAGGTTCGCCTGGTGCACCAGTTGCGGCCCTATTTGGACCAGGACTCATTGCTCACAATCACTCATGCCCTCATCATCTCGAGGTTCGACTACTGTAATGCTCTCTACATGGGGCTACCTTTGAAAAGTGTTCGGAAACTTCAGATCGTGCAGAATGCAGCTGCGAGAGCAATCATGGGCTTCCCCAGGTATGCCCATGTTACATCAACACTCCGCAGTCTGCATTGGTTGCCGATCAATTTCCAGTCACAATTCAAAGTGTTGGTTATGACCTATAAAGGCCTTCATGGCATCGGACCAGAATATCTCCGGGACCGTCTTCTGCCGCACGAATCCCAGCGACCGGTTAGGTCCCACAGAGTTGACCTTCCCCGGCTTTCGACGACTAAACAATGTCATTTGGCGGGACCCAGGAGAAGAGCCTTCTCTGTGGCGGCCCCGACCCTCTGGAACCAGCTACCCCAGATATCAGAGTTGCCCCCACCCTCCTTGCCTTCCTCAAGCTCCTTAAAACCCACCTCTGTCGTCAGGCATGGAGGAATTGAAATTTTTTCCCTTCCCCCTAGGCTTATAGAATTTATACATGGTATGCTTGTTTGTATGATTGGTCTCTTAAATTGGGGTTTTTTAGATTATTTTTTAATATTAGATTTGTTACATTGTCTTTTTTATTATTGTTAGACGGCCCAAGTCTTCGGAGAGGGGTGGCATACAAATCTAATAAATGAATGAATGAATGAATGAATGAATGAATGAATGAATGAATGAATGAATGAATGAATGAATAAATAAATAAATAAATAAATAAATAATTGGTGCCATTACTCAACTGATGTACAATTTCAGAAATATAATGGATACAGTGGTACCTCTACTTACCTCTCCATGACCAGTTCAAACCAGCAAGAACCCGCCTATGGGCTTACCTGAATGTTACCGTTGTGATTGAAATTGGTTTTCTTTGGATGTGGGTGGGTGAGTGGCTGGCTGGCTTGCTTTTGTGATCTTTTACAGGTTTTGTAAGCTGCTTTTTGGAGCCTTTTATAATCCAAGCAGCAGGATTATTAGGGCTTTTGATGTTTTAGAAGATAAGGCTGCCTTTGCATGAAATGCTACGTAAAACCCAGTTAAGAGCCTTTCACATCACCGTCATTGAAAGCTCTCACACACACCTCTGACTTTTTTGAAATTTACCTGGGCTCTTCAAATCCCAGCTCCTGTATTTTGTATCCTGCCTGTTTCCAACACTCGGGAAAAGAGGTCTACCCCTGCGGATCATAATATTATCTTATATCCTGTGACGCAGCAGAAAAACAACAAGATTATGAGCACGACTTAATCTAGCGAGCAATTCTGGCTTTTGAAAGAGATGCAGCTGGCACACTCCTGCCTGTCTAAATTAAAATTAAAATCTAGCTGTGTTAAGGCTGGAAAATGTAGGTGAAGCTGAAAGAGATGGGAGAAATCATTTAAAAAAAAAAAAGAGGTAAGAGAAATAAGGTTTATACTCTGGATGCTTTGCCTTTGACCATAGAGGTAGTCCGTGACTTATAGCCATTTGTTTGTTTTATTTATTTATTCATTCATTCATTCATTCATTCACCCATTCATTTATTTATTTACTTATTTTGTCCAATACATAATACACATTGAAGAGAAAGATATATAGTAATATAAATAAAGGAAAGAATACAAGAAAAGATATAAAAGTATAGGAAAACATATTTGAAAGGAAGAAAAGATAAATGAGATAAGGAGAGACAATTGGACAGGGGACGGAAGGCACACTGGTGCACTTATGCATGCCCCTTACTGACCTCTAAGGAACCGGAAGAGGTCAATCGTGGATAGTCTAAGGGAAAAATGTTGGGGGTTAGGGGTTGACACTACTGAGTCAGGTAATGAGTTCCACGCTTCAACAACTCGGTTGCTGAAGTCATATTTTTTACAGTCAAGTTTGGAGCGGTTAATATTAAGTTTGAATCTGTTGCGTGCTCTTGTGTTGTTGCGGTTGAAGCTGAAGTAGTCATTGGCAGGTAGAACGTTGCAGCATATGATCTTGTGGGCAATATTTAGATCATTTGAATTTTGGGATAAAGAACATTAATGACCATTTGAAGCTGCAACGACATTGAAAAAATGTGACTTATGACTGGTCCTTGACCACCACAACATCCCCAAAGTCATATTATCAAAATATTTGGGCACTTAGCAACCAGTATGTATTTATGATGGTTACAGCATCCCATCATCATCTGATCACCATTTGTGACCTTCCCTTCTGGCTTCCGACAAGCAAAGTCAACGGGGGGAGTTGGATTTGCTTAATGCCCATATAGTGACCATAGGCACAATTCACTTAACAACTAACTTGCTTAGCAACTGAAATTCTGGTCTCTGTTGTGGTCCTAAATCAAGGACTACCTCTATCTACAGAGGGTGGACAAAAAAATGGAAACACCTTGAAAAATCTTGCAGCTCTTCCGTGGAATCCAGATTTGTGAAGCTCCCTTCAAACAGTTTTTGTGGAAACTGGGATCTGTAGGTGTCTATTGAGCTCTGAAGTGATTTTAGGAGCTGCGGTCTTGCGATCCGCTCTAACAATTCGCTTTAGAGTCCGACGGCCTTTCTCAGACAACTTCGACTTTCGACCAGACCTGTGCTTGGCTGAGGACGTTTTCCCTTCTCTTTCAAAAGCAGTCATTACTTTTGAGACATGACCTCTTGAAATGCCAAACATTCGGGCACTTTCTGTGACACTATCGCCTGCCATTCAAGCACCAACAATTTGGCCTCTTTGAAAGCCTGAGAGGTCTGCCATTCCTAGAAGGTTATAACCAATTTCCTTAAATTTCTGTTTTAAAAAAAGGTACAGTAGTTTAAAAAAACATATCAAATAACAGAATTTTTAAAAAACATTAAAATATGTCAAGTTTTGATTGATTTGAACATGTTCAAACATTATGATGCCAAAAGTCAAGTGTTTCCATTTGTTTGTCCACCCCCTGTACTTTTCCATTGCTCTATCATTTGCTGCTCTTGTTGTTGTTGTTGAAGTTCTTCTTCTTCTGCTTCTTGATCTTCTTCTTCTTCATGATCGAAACATTTAAATACGTTAAAGGGTTAAATAAGGTCCAGGGGGGAAGTGTTTTTAATAGGAAAGTGAACACAAGAACAAGGGGACACAATCTGAAGTTAGTTGGGGGAAAGATCAAAAGCAACGTGAGAAAATATTATTTCACTGAAAGAGTAGTAGATCCTTGGAACAAACTTCCAGCAGACGTGGTTGGTAAATCCACAGTAACTGAATTTAAACATGCCTGGGGTAAACATATATCCATTGTAAGATAAAATACAGGAAATAGTATAAGGGCAGACTGGATGGCCCATGAGGTCTTTTTCTGCCGTCAGTCTTCTATGTTTCTATGTTTCTTCTTCCTCCTCCTCCTCCTCCCCCTGATTTTGATTTTGACGCAGAGGAGTTGAGGTCGTCTGTTCACAGAAGACCAGTCTGGATGGAGGATGAATTAGAAAGTGAACCAGAAGCAGAGACAGGGAGAGAGAGGGAGCAGGAAATGCCTGGAGAGACAGAGAGGGGAAGGGAGTCAGTCAGATCTCCAGCCAGAGGTTCATCTGAATCCGAAGGGGAAGAGTTAATGAACAACCGTATTCTGAATGCTCGGGTGCGTAGAATGCTGGGAAGACAAGAGCAGCTGCGCAAATGCAGAAACAAATTATAGGGCACAGGTGATAAGAATTAATGACGCTGCTGCAACCTTGAAAAAGGAAAGATGGTCAATCCAGTTTTTAAATTATTGGTGGCACGCTACCGGTTGTGACAACTGGGGTTGTCATGTTTTTGCATGAAGAGAGATATAGTCCATCTATGAATGTCAGAGAGCTTTCTTATTTGAGTTCTAGCAGCTTTATCTCTCTGGTTTGAGAGTTCAAGATAGTTGAAGATAGCAAATCTTGTAACTTGCCCCCATGCTAGAGGTTCCCTTGTTCCAGCCATCCTTTGAACTTACTCTTTGAAATGGGAAGAAGACTCCCTTGGCACCAGTTAAAGAGCTGTTTGCAGTGGGGTGAAAGCTCCCTTGGGCTACCATAACCAAAAGGCCTCTTCTTGGCAATGGAATGAAGTTTCTTTTGATATCGATCGCATTTATTATTGATAATGGAAAAACGCTCTCTTGGGGCCCAAGAATGTCGCCTTTGGAGAACGTCCCATTCATCTGAGCAGTAAAGGCATCAGTGATTATATCAATGGAAGAGAGAGAAAGATCCTGGGGCCTCTGGTTTGTCTGTTTTTTACAACATTTTTTTTTATTTCACGTCTTTACATCACAAATATACAATTTCATTTTCTCAATAATGATACAATATTCATATCCTCATATCCTCCTCCTCCACTCGAAACAGAATATCCTACGCAAATAGACTAACAATCCTGGGCCTAGAAAGCCTAGAACTACGGCGCCTAAAACACAATTTGAGTATTGCCCACAAGATCATATGCTGCAACGTCCTACCAGTCAATGACTACTTCAGCTTCAACCGCAATAACACAAGAGCACGCAACAGATTCAAACTTAATACGAACCGCACCAAACTTGACTGTAAAAAATATGATTTCAACAATCGAGTTATCGAAGCGTGGAACTCATTACCGGACTCAATTGTGTCAACCCCTAACCCCCAACACTTCTCCCTTAGACTCTCCACGATTGACCTCTCCAGGTTCCTAAGAGGCCAGTAAGGGGCGTAAATAAGTGCACAGGTGTGCCTTTCGTCCCCTGTCCAATTGTCCTTTCTTTCTTTCACCTATCTTATATATTCTCTTCCTTTCATATATCCTCTCCTCTAAGTTCACTTTCACCCTCTTTTATATTATCACATGTCTATTTTTCTTCCTATGTATTTGTGTATTGGACAAATGAATAAATAAAAATAAAATATACGTATTTTCTGTTTCATTAAGACAATTGTGATTTTTTTATACCATTGAGACTGCTTTTTTGCCATCCCTAAATCCCCCTTTTTATTTCCCACAACCCTTCTCCTCTCTCTGCTCTTTCTTTCCTTTCCCTTCTTTCCCTCCTATATATCCCTTTCCTCTCTCCTATTGCTCTCCTCTTATTTATTTATTTATTTATTTTATTTTATTTATTATTTAGATTTGTATGCCGCCCCTCTCCGCAGACTCGGGGCGGCTCACAGCAAGATATTGTTCTTCCATTCCCTCCTATCTCTTTTCCTCTATTTAGCCTCCTCTCCCTTTCTTTTTTCCTCCTCCTCCTCTTCTTCTTTCTCTTTCTTTTTCCATTGTTGCTTTTTTTTATTCTAATAGATCTCGGGATTCTCTTCCAGCTGTCTCGATTCATTATTTATTTAACACCTCTTTTCTTTGCTTTTTCTTTCACATTCACGTATTCATAGAAACATAGAAACATAGAAGACTGACGGCAGAAAAAGACCTCATGGTCCATCTAGTCTGTCCTTATACTTTTTTCTGTATTTTATCTTAGGATGGATCTATGTTTATCCCAGGCATGTTTAAATTCAGTTACTGTGGATTTACCAACCACGTCTGCTGGAAGTTTGTTCCAAGGATCTACTACTCTTGCAGTAAAATAATATTTTCTCATGTTGCCTTTGATCTTTCCCCCAACTAACTTCAGATTGTGTCCCCTTGTTCTTGTGTTCACTTTCCTATTAAAAACACTTCCCTCCTGGACCTTATTTAACCCTTTAATATATTTAAATGTTTTGATCATGTCCCCTCTTTCCCTTCTGTCCTTCAGACTATACAGATTGAGTTCATTAAGTCTTTCCTGATACGTTTTATGTCTTATAATGCAACAATTCCTCTTTATCTTTTAGTCTGTGTTTTAAAATCCTCTTATGCCTTAAATCGTATTATACCAATTTAACTCGATTCCTTGTTTTTCTAAATCTCCCTCCCCCCCGTCCCGTTATTTCTTCTCCATTAAATGTCCTTGCATCTAATAATATTTTGTATATTCATCAATTTGGGGTATGTCAATGCTTCCCTAATTGAAAGCCACATTGGTATTTCTCTGTAGTATATTCTTTTGACTTTCTCCCACGCCTTTAATTTTAAGTTCCCGTTGATTTATTGCTCATGCCTATAGAGAGGAACCCAGTCAACTGCCCCCAACAATCTGGGTCCTCGTTTTACCCAACTCAGAAGGATGGAAGGCTGAGTCAACCTTGAGCTGGTGAGATTTGAACTGCTGAACTTGCAGCAAGCAGTCAGCAGAAGTAGCCTGCAGTACTGCACTCTGACCACCGCGCCACCTCGGCTCGGCTAAAGCAACTTTATTGTCTCTGCCTATGTTACAAGAATTTTCCCCCAAACTGCTTGCCTTCTCCTGCAAAGGATCAGATAAGACTTCCTGGATCTTGGGGGATTACGCCTCTTGAAGCTGTATAAGGATTATAAACTAGGTCCATGCTTGACCTCTCCTTCTAGCTTAACTGGCTGTTTCCCAATCTTGCTTGAGCCTTCAATTCAAAATCCAAGTGATGCACCAAGATATTATGAAGAGCCTTCTCTGTGGTGGCCCCGGCCCCCTAGAATCAACTCCCCCCGGAGATTAGAATTGCCCCCACCCTCCCTGTCTTTCCTAAACTACTCAAGACTCACCTATACCGCCAGGCATGGGGAGTTGAGACACCTTTCCCCCAGGCTCTTTTATACTTTGTTTTATGTTTGGTATGAATGTGTTGTTTGGTTTTTAAAATAATGATAGGGTTTTATATGTTTTTTAATATTAGATTTGTTCTACTATAATATTGTTTTTATTATTGTTGTGAGCCGCCCCGAGTCTTCGGAGAGGGGCGGCATACAAATCTAATGAATTATTATTATTATTATTATTATTATTATTATTATTATTATTATTATTATTATTAGACACTGCAGTGGCTTCCTATTAGTCTCTGGGCACAATTCAAGGCGTTGGTTATTACCTATAAAGCTCTACATGGCTCAGGGACCAGACTATTTCCGGGACTGTCTTTTGCTGCATTCATTTTCATTCATTCATTCATTCATTCATTCATTCATTCATTCATTCATTCATTTATTGGATTTGTATGCTGCCCCTCTCCGTAGACTCAGGGCGGCTAACAACAGTAATAAAAACAGCATATAAACAAATATCCAATATTAAAACAGTTAAAATCCCTTATTA
The DNA here is from genome assembly GCF_031021105.1 of Erythrolamprus reginae. Lineage (NCBI taxonomy): Eukaryota > Metazoa > Chordata > Lepidosauria > Squamata > Dipsadidae > Erythrolamprus > Erythrolamprus reginae. Next base: position 45,252,552 of record NC_091957.1, read on the forward strand.
TAAAACCAAACATACATACAGACATACCATGCATAAAATTGTAAAGGCCTAGGGGGAAAGAGTATCTCCGTTCCCCCATGCCTGGCGGCAGAGTTGGGTTTTAAGAAGCTTCCGAAAGGCAAGGAGGTTGGGGGCAATTCTAATCTCTGGGGGGAGTTGGTTCCAGAGGGCCGGGGCCAACACAGAGAAGGCTCTTCCCCTGGGTCCTGCCAAGAGACATTGTTTAGTTGACGGGACCCAGAGAAGACCCACTCTGTGGGACCTAACTGGTCGCTGCATACCTCCCAGAGGCCAATAAGAGCACACAGAGTTGGCCTCTTCCGGGTCCCGTCGACTAAGCAATGCAGGATGGCAGATCCACAGGGGAGGGCCTTCTTTGCGGCTGCCCCGGCTCTATGGAATCAAACCCCCCCCCCCCCAAAATCTGTATTGCTCTCACCCTATTGGCTTTCTGCAAGGCCACTAACACTTGGCTTTCCGGCAGGCCTAGGGGGCTATGAATTAACAACTATCATAGCCAAATCATATGAATGTTTAGTATGCATGTTGTTGTGATTGGTTAATTTATGGGTTTTTAATTGGGGGGTTTATAATTTTTTAGATTTTAAATTTGACTTCTTTTTTATCATTTTGTATTTATATTTTTGCTGTAAGCTGCCCTGAGTCCTTCAAGATTGGGCAGCATAGAAGTTGAAATGGATGGATGGATGGATGGATGGATGGATGGATGGATGGATGGATGGATGGATGGATGGAGGGAGGGATGGATGGAGGGATGGATGGATGGATGGATGGAGGGATGGAGGGATGGATAAGATGCCTGCGCACTTGTTCTGTCGGGCTTTCTGGTAGACTCCTCCCAAAAATTCACAGGTACAAATTTCAGACACACACAGGTTGAAAATTCAAAACAATGTTCTTTATAATGAAAATTCACTTAAACTAAGCCCTCTTTTGGTATAGCAAAGAGCACTTGTCTCCAAACAAACTGGTAATTTGTACAAGTCCCTTAATCAGTTCTGTGATACTTAGCTTGCAGCTGTGAGGCAATTCACAGTCCTTCTTCTTTCACAAAGTGAAACACACTTTGCTCTGGTTTAGTTTCAAAGCGGGGAAAAATCAGCACATAAAAAGTCAAAGTCAGTAAAGCAGTCACGAAACACAACGATCAGATAATCCTCCACAATGGCCAAACCCACAGGCTGCTATTTATAGCCGCCTCACTAATGACCACAACCCCACCCAACCACAGGTGGCCTCATTTTCTTTGATAATAATCTCTCAGTTGTTGCTGCCTATGCATCGCTCTCCGCATGCATGGCTGTATCATTAACTCTTGTTCTGAATCCAAGGAGGAGCTAGATAATTGATCTCCTTCTGAGCTGTCTGCCACACTCTCCTCCTCCCTGTCACTCATGTCTTCTTGGTCAGAGGAGCCTTCATCATCAGATTCCACCGGGGGGCAAAACAGGCCTGCAGCATGTGGATGTCTCCCCCACATCCACAGTCCTTGGGGCAGGAGCTGGGCCAGAGCTAACCACAACAGCACTTTGAACATCTACCATTTAGATGCTGTCTAAATATCTACTTCCTTCTCCAGAAGCGAAGAAACCAACTGGACGAAAATACCAGAGCAAGGAAATGCACCCAGCGAATAACTGAAGTCCAAGAATCTCCAAACGGCGTCTTCATCTTCGTTCATTATCGTGAGCTCAGAGCTTTTGTCAAAATGCATAATTCACTTCCGTCATGACCCATGAAATAAAACCCAAACGCTGATGAATAAAGTATGATGTACCATTTATTTCAAGACAGAAAAAGGGCGGCTGCAGATGTAGGATAAAGGCGATGAAAAATGACTGTGATAAAACATTCATGTATGTTAATTCAGGCCTCCTTTTTCATTCTCTGGGTTGCCAGACCAACAATCTAAAACCAACCACTTTGCCATTCTCAAGGAGCCACGCTTTGTGGGGTGAAACAACTCCAGTTCCAGGTTGCTGGAAGCTGGCAAAGCTCTGATAAGAGTAGATTTCTCTATAACAGGCGTTTTCAGATGGTGGATATGTACGCTATTTGCTGTTAAGTGCTTTCAAATGAACCCATCGGGCAAAAAGAGATGCATTGATCACAACGGGCTCTGCAATTGTGCCTCTGCGCTTGCAAAATTATGACGGAAAGCCATTGTGATGAAAGTGTTACCTGTAGGACTGATGCTTTCAGCATTCTTGACAGGTTGTCTGTTTCGCCCATCATTTGTCGTGGTGAAGAATTAAGATGAGCCCTGTGCTGGAGGAGGAGACTGGGATTTGTTTCGGATTCAGACTGAAAATTGTTAGCCGCCCTGAGTCTGCGGAGAGGGGCGGCATATAAATCCAAAAAATAAAATAAAATAAAATAAAATAAAATAAAATAAAATAAAATAAAATAAAATAAAATAAAATAAAATAAAATAAAATAAAATAAAATAAAATAAAATAAAATAAAATAAAATAAAATAAAATAAAATAAAATAAAATAAAATAAAATAAAATAAAATAAAATAAAATAAAATAAAATAAAATAAAATAAAATAAAATAAAATAAAATAAAATAAAATAAAATAAAATAAAATAAAATAAAATAAAATAAAATAAAATAAAATAAAACAATACAATACAATACAATACAATAAAATAAATAAAATAATACAATACAATACAATACAGTACAATAAAATACAATAATAAATAAATAAATAAATAAATTCAGTGCTGAAATGAGCCTGTTTTTTCAGGGTGGCGTCTTCCAACATTTGCAATTGTTCTCCAAATGCTAAACTACAGAGGGTGGACAAACAAATGGAAACACCTTGAAAAATCTTGCAGCTCTTCCGTGGAATCCAGACTTGTGAATCTCCCTTCGAACAGTTTTTGTGGAAACTGGGTTCTGTACGTGTCTATTGAGCTCTGCAGTGATTTTAGGAGGTGCGGTCTTGCGATCCGCTCTAACAATTCGCTTTAGAGTCCAACGGTCTCTCTCAGACAACTTCGACTTTCGACCAGACCTGTGCTTGGCTGAGGATGTTTTCCCTTCTCTTTCAAAAGCAGTCATTACTTTTGAGACATGACCTCTTGAAACACCAAACATTCGGGCACTTTCTGTTACACTAGCGCCTGCCATTCGAGCACCAACAATTTGGCCTCTTTGAAAGCCTGAGAGGTCTGCCATTTCTAGAAGGTTATAACCAATTTTCTTAAATTTTGTTTTTTTTATATTAAAAAAAAGTAGTTTTAAAAAACATATCAAATAACAGAATTTAAAAAAAACATTAAAATATGTCAAGTTTTGATTGATTTGAACATGTTCAAACATGATGATGCCTAAAAGTCAAGTGTTTCCATTTATTTGTCCAACCCCTGTACTATTCACTGATTTATAATAATAACAACCGCCTAGTTGGCCTAAGACCACGGGAAAAGACAAGTTTCCCATGGTGTTACGAACTCAAGCTTCTATTCTGGCACCTTGGAACATATTTTTACAATCTGACCAATCAGGCATTTACAGTGGAGGTGTCCCTCTGACCTTCCTGCCAATCAGCTGAAAGCTCGGTTGGGAGAATCGGCGCTAGACTTATGGTTGGGGGTCACCACAACATGAGGAACTGTATTAAGTGTGCCTCCCGTCCCCTGTCCAATTGTCTCTCCTTATCTCATTTATCTTTTCTTCCATACCTATATCTTTCCCTCTATTCCTTGTTGTTGTGGTTAGCTCTGGCCCAGCTCCTGCCCCAAGGACTGTGGATCTGGGGGAGACATCCACATGCTGCAGGCCTGTCTTGCCGCCAGTAGAATCTGATGATGAAGGCTCCTCTGACCAAGAAGACATGAGTGACAGGGAGGAGGAGAGTGTGGCAGACAGCTCAGAAGGAGATCAATTATCTAGCTCCTCTTTGGATTCAGAACAAGAGTTAATGATACAGCCAGGCATGCGGAGAGCAATGCATAGGCAACAACAACTGAGAGATTATTATCAAAGAAAATGAGGCCACCTGTGGTTGGGTGGGGCTGTGGTAATTAGTGAGGCTGCTATAAATAGCAGCCTGTGGGTTTGGCCATTGTGGAGGATTATCTGATCGTTGTGTTTCGTGACTGCTTTACTGACTTTGACTTTTTATGTGCTGATTTTTCCCCGCTTTGAAACTAAACCAGAGCAAAGTGTGTTTCACTTTATGAAAGAAGAAGGACTGTGAATTGCCTCACAGCTGCAAGCGAAGTATCACAGAACTGATAAGGGACTTGTACAAATTACCAGTTTGTTTGGAGACGAGTGCTCTTTGCTATACCAAAAGAAGGCTTAGGTTAAGTGAATTTTCATTATAAAGAACATTGTTTTGAATTTTCAAACATGTGTGTGTCTGAAATTTGTACCTGTGAATTTTTGGGAGGATTCTACCAGAGAGCCCGACAGAACACTCGTTGACTTATTTTATTTTTATTCTTATATCTCCTCTATTCTTTCTTTGATATATTTTACATGTATATTCTGTATAACCTACAATGTGTAATGGACAAAATAAATAAATAAAAATAAAATAAACCACTTAACCCCATCAGACAACAACATCTGCCAATTGCAGGTCCTTGGGAAAGTGGATAAAAATGCCAAGTCCAGTTTAAACATCTGGCTGGCTGTGCAACCAACCATAATAACAGCAGCCACAAGTGAACAGGCAACTAGACCTGAAGTTTTGAAATAATCCTTCATGCTGGAAGATGAGACGGAGAACATTGAACGTCCGTCCAGTTTCTCCCGCGAGAAGAAAACTCATTTTGAAGAGGAAAGCAGTGTAGCATAAAGTTTTCTTCCGTCCTGTTTTAAATCTGGAGTCTGTCACCTCTTCTACCACTGCCCCTTTGAGAATGGAATTGCTTTCTATTTCAGCTCCTTCAAGCCTGTAATATTTCTTACCGCCAGCTGTCAAGTGTCAGGATCAGACTTATTTTACTCCCCAGCTGCTTCATGTCTTCGGAGTCTCAAGACAAAAGTGGGTGAAATATAAAGAGGGAAGACGGGAGAGAAAGAGTAGCCAACAAAGGAGAAGGAGAAACGCGGGCAATCCTACTACTAGTCATTCCACAGCTGCAATCTTGCTCCACGCTCCACTTAGTAGTGCTTGTGTCGGGGTTCCAAATAGCATCTGAAAATCAAATCGAAGTCCGAGACACAGATTTCCTCCAAGTTCCAATTTAAACACGACCCAAGCATAGCCCATAAAATCATCTGCTATAACGTCCTTCCTGTCAACGACTACTTCAACTTCAACCACAACAACACACGAGCACACAACTTAAAGTAAACCGATCCAAATTCGGCTGCAGGAAATACGACTTTAGTAACCGAGTAGTTGATGCATGGAACTCACTACCTGACTCTGTAGTATCACCACCTAACCCCCAAAACTTTAACCCTTAGAGTTAAAGATTTAACTTAGAGATTTAAAAATATGAATATCGGAAATTGGAGAAAATCTGTATTTTGAATTATTGTTCTCTTTTTCTTTTCTTTCTTTATTCTATTTTAGATTAACTTGGTACTACTTCAGCTTCAACCACAACAACACAAGAGCACACAACAGATTTAAACTTAATATTAACCGCTCCAAACTTGACTGTAAAAAATATGACTTCAATAACCGAGTTGTCGAAGCGTGGAACTCATTACCGGACTCCATAGTGTCATCCCCAAACACCCAACACTTTACCCTTAGATTATCTACAGTTGACCTATCCAGATTCCTAAGAGGTCAGTAAGGGGCGAGTACAAGTGCACTAGAGTGCCTTCCGTCCCCTGTCCTATTGCTCTCCTATATCTCCTATACCTTTCTTCCATTCCTATATCTCTTCTTCTGTTATTTCATTGATATGTTCTATTACTATATCTTCTTTTCTATTCTTTCTTAGATATATTTTACTATGAGTATCTCCTCTATAACCTTCATCATGTATTTTACTATGTGTATATAGATATATACCCACTAAAACCCTCATTGTGTATTGGACAAAATAAATAAATAAAATAAATAAATAAAATTTTAGATATAATTTAGCTGTTGGATTATGAATTGATCATACAAGATGTTTTTAGATATATACACCATTAGAGATTGATGGGTGTATGTATTTTCAGATATGATTGACTATGATGATATATGTGTTTCCATTTATGTACGTTTTAAGAAAAATAAAAAACTTACACCTAAAAAATAAAGAGCTTATCATATCCCCAGCTTATCATATTCTCTTTTACAATTTCCACTTCTGTCTCATAACGGATCAAAAATTTATATATTTTACCAATTAATTTTTCATCATTTTTTAATAGTGTCCTGTCCAATTTTCCATCTATTATTCCTCATCTGGACATTGGAAAAAAACTGAAGGGAACCTCAATTTTCATCTCAACCAACTCCAGACTAATGCCTGAAATGCTCAAGTAGTGATAGACGACAGTACACTGCTAAAAAAAAAATAAAGGGAACACTTAAATAACACAATATAACTCCAAGGAAATCAAACTTCTGTGAAATCAAACTGTCCACTTAGAAAGCAACACGAAAATAGACTAACAATCCTGGGCCTAGGAAGCCTAGAACTACAGTGCCTAAAACACGATTTGAGTATTGCCCACAAGATCATATGCTGCAACGTCCTACCGGTCAATGACTACTTCAGCTTCAACCGCAACAACACAAGAGCACGTAACAGATTCAAACTTAATACGAACCGCTCCAAACTTGACTGTTAAAAATATGATTTCAACAATCGAGTTATCGAAGCGTGGAACTCATTACTGGACTCAATTGTGTCAACCGCTAACCCCAAAACATTTCTCCCTTAGACTCTCCACGATTGACCTCTCCAGGTTCCTAAGAGGCCAGTAAGGGGCGTACATAAGTGCAGTGGTGTGCCTTTCGTCCCCTGTCCAATTGTCTTTCCTTTCTCTCACTTATCATATATATTTTCTTTCTTTCATATATCCTCTCCTCTAAGTTCACTTTACCCTTATATATATTACTACATGTCTATTTTTCTTCCTATGTATTTGTGTATTGGACAAATAAACAAACAAACAAACAAACAAACAAACACGGATTGACCACCAATTTTGCAGGTTGTTGTGCACATTCAACTTTGTACAGAACAAAGTATTCAATGAGAATATTTCATTCATTCAGATCTAGGATGTGTTCTCTGAGTGTTCCCTTTATTTTTTTGAGCAGCATATTTACACTGTGAGGTCCTTTCTTGGTGCTCTCTAAGCTTGGTTGCTTGTCACTGATGAGATTACTTAGCTGGGTAATGAAATGACTGCAATAAAACAAACAAGCTCAGAGACCACCAAGGTCCCTATAAACCCTCAAGCATTCTTATTTAGATGGACAACTTGACGCTACCGAAAGTCGATGGAATTTATGCATGGTACTAAATAGAGGCCCCCAATGCACACCCATGCATGCCCGCATGGGATTTGGCTTCAACACGTGCACAGCAAGCAAAATCTTGCATAAAAACATTCATGCGAGCGAGATTTCAGCAATTTATGCCCACTTTTTGCTTTTGCACCACATGTGAAAGCAAAAATATCGGTACAAATCGCCGAAATCTCACTCATGCGCATGTGTGCATTTGGCATTTAGAAGCCAAATCTCACATTAACAGGTGCCCGCACACTCCTGGTGGCCTCAGAGGGCGCACCCAGTAGCGCCGAAGATGGCAGGCTTTTGCTGGACCCATCCAAATCTTAGCCACATTCTTTCAAAATATAAATGACAGAGGTGCAACTTGTGCCTTCACTACTAGTCACCCCTGTAACACCTATTTTCTGAAAATGGACATCACATGCATTCAAAATTCATATCACCAAAAAATGTTTAGAGAACTCAGCACTAAGTCATAGAACCATAGCTAGAGGTATAACAAGCAGGAAGAGGGAGATTGTGATCCCCTTATATAGAGCGCTGGTGAGACCACATTTGGAGTACTGTGTTCAGTTCTGGAGACCTCACCTACAAAAAGATATTGACAAAATTGAACGGGTCCAAAGACGGGCTACAAGAATGGTGGAAGGTCTTAAGCATAAAACGTATCAGGAAAGACTTCATGAACTCAATCTGTATAGTCTGGAGGACAGAAGGAAAAGGGGGGACATGATCGAAACATTTAAATATATTAAAGGGTTAAATAAGGTCCAGGAGGGAAGTGTTTTTAATAGGAAGGTGAACACAAGAACAAGGGGACACAATCTGAAGTTAGTTGGGGGAAAGATCAAAAGCAACATGAGAAAATATTATTTTACTGAAAGAGTAGTAGATCCTTGGAACAAACTTCCAGCAGATGTGGTTGGTAAATCCACAGTCACTGAATTTAAACATGCCTGGGATAAACATATATCCATCCTAAGATAAAATACAGGAAATTGTATAAGGGCAGACTAGATGGATCATGAGGTCTTTTTCTGCCGTCAGTCTTCTATGTTTCTATGTTTTATAGAAGATTGACGGCAGAAAAGGACCTCATGGTCCATCTAGTCTGCCCTTATACTATTTCCTGTGTTTTATCTCAGGATGGATGTACAGGGTGTCCCAAAAAATGTACACACATTTTTCATAATTGTAAACTTGGTACTATTTATTATAATTTTACTGTTTTATTATTTCAAAAATGTAAAAATGTTTACAAGTATCATTTTATTGTTTTTTCCACTGCATTTTAACTAATTTTAAATAATTGTAACTAGCCAATAATTAAACTGTTTGTGTTTATTTTGCAGATTCAATCCCTGAACACAATAACGACAGCCAGGCTAACATTCGAAAACAAATAAAAACAATAAAAACAGTAAAACAATAAAAACAATAAAATGATACTTGTAAACATTTTTACATTTTTGAAATAATAAACTTATAATAAACACCAAGTTTATAATTATTTAAAATGTGTATACATTTTCTGGGACACCCTTTATGTTTATCCCAGGCATGTTTAAATCCAGTTACTGTGGATTTACCAACCATGTCTGCTGGAAGTTTGTTCCAAGCATCTACTCCTCTTTCAGTGAAATAAAAATTAAGCCCTCACAACAACATGCATAAGATTTGGCCCTGATAGTTGTTCATTCATTTCCCCTCTCCTTCTCAACAGTTCCCCTGTTAACATGAAAAAAAAATAGAAACATAGAAAATTGACAGCAGAAAAAGACCTCATGGTCCATCTTGTCTACCCTTATACTATTTCCTGCATTTTATCTTAAGATGGATCTATGTTTATCCCAGGCATATTTAAATTCAGTTACTGTGAACTTACCAACCACGTCTGCTGGAAGTTTATTCCAAGCATCTACTCCTCTTTCAGTCAAATAATATTTTCTCACGTTGCTTCTGATCTTTCCAACTAACCTCAGATTGTGCCCCCTCGTTCTTGGGTTCACATTCCTATTAAAAACACTTCCCTCCTGAACCTTATTTAACCCTTTAATATATTTAAATGTGTCAATCATGTCCCCCCTTTCCCTTCTGACTATACAGATTGAGTTCCTTATACGTTTTCCCTTATTTACAGCCTGAGTTTTGGCTTTGAACCAGCCAACGGTGGTTTTTATCCCATTCACGACGATTAAAGAAAGCCAATGCTAGCGCAATTTGGGAACTCACACAAATTCCCGGTCCTATTAAGCTGTACCTGGTCAACAGGAACGAAGGCTTGAAGGCAATCCAAGAATCAAAGGCAGAGAATTCAAGAAGAATGTAAGCAGCCTGTTAGGCAAGGCAGAGAGAAAGCAAGCCATTGATTTTCTGGAAGACACAGCTCCTGAAAACGTTAAGGCGGATTCCTATTTAAGGCTGAACTCTAGCGGTGCATCAATTGGAAACCAGCTTGACTGAAGGCCAGTCCGAAGACAAAATACCTGGCTGTAAAGACAGGAGGCCCATCAATTGCCTGTATCTCCAAAGCCAAGGTGGGCTGCGAATAATTGAACAACCGGTTCATCCAGAATTTAAAATGTGAGCATGTGTGCACATGCATGCTGCATCAAAAAAACATGGCAATTTACTCATGTGACCATCCGCACATGCGTGTTGCATCAAAAACCACGTCAATTCGCTCACATGCTACATCCGTGCATGTGTGCGGCATCAAAAAACACAGCAATATGACTGGGTGGGTGGACACCACAGGTTGCAACTACGGTGTTATCTCTACTTACAAA
>NC_091957.1:45263002-45355502 GCF_031021105.1 Erythrolamprus reginae
CATGTTGTATTTTTTTAAATAAAAAACCACTGGTTTAGCTTGGCGGCTGCAATTTTTTACATGCATGAATAGACTGCCCCCTGGTGCAGGCTGAATGTCACTACAATCAGCGTTGGTGATGGGGGGGGCAGAGCTTCCTCCTTGCACAATCACCTACGCAGGCATTACGCCCTGTGGCCTCTCTTGACAAATGCAACGTTATTTCTTTGCAATCAAGGATTTTAAATGCAGTACAATGTCCGATTTGTAGGCTGAGCCCAGGGAAGGGCCAAACACATCATAAGTCAAGAGTCCCCATGAGAAAGCAAAGTCCAGCCAACCTTGAATGCCCTTCATATCGCCCGCTCCTTTCCTTTGACTGTTAGTTGGAGAAACGTAGAAATAATAGAAACATAGAAGACTGACGGCAGAAAAAGACCTCCTGGTCCATCTAGTTTGCCCTTATACTATTTTCTGTATTTTATCTTAGGATGGATATACGTTTATCCCAGGCATGTTTAAATTCAGTTACTATTTAACCCTTTGACATATTTAAATGTTTCGATCATGTCCCCCCTTTTCCTTCTGTCCTCCAGACTATACAGATGGAGTTCATTAAGTCTTTCCTGATACGTTTTATGCTTAAGACCTTCCACCACTCTTGTAGCCCGTCTTTGGACCCGTTCAATTTTGTCAAAAACTTTTTGTAGGTGAGGTCTCCAGAACTAAACACAGTACTCCAATGTGGTCTCACCAGCGCTCTATATAAGGGGATCACAATCTCCCTCTTCCTGCTTGTTATACCTCTAGCTATGCAGCCAAGCATCCTACTTGCTTTTCCTGCCGCCCGACTACACTGCTCACCCATTTTGAGACTGTCAGAAATCACTACCCATAAATCCTTCTCTTCTGAAGTTTTTGCTAACACAGAACTGCCAATGCAATACTCAGATTGAGGATTCCTTTTCCCCAAGTGCATTATTTTACATTTGGAAACATTAAACTGCAGTTTCCATTGCTTTGACCATTTATCTAGTAAAGCTAAATCGTTTACCATATTACAGACCCCTCCAGGAATATCAACCCTATTGCACACTTTAGAGTCATCGGCAAATAGGCAAACCTTCCCTACCAAACCTTCTCTGATGTCTACGCTGTCCGATCTGTAGGCTGAGCCCAGGGAAGGGTCAAACACATGATAAGTCAAGAGTCCCCATGAGAAAGCAAAGTCCAGCCAACCTTGAATGCCCTTCATATCGCCCACTCATTTCCTTTGACTGTTAGTTGGAGAGATTCTTTTTTAAGTTTAAAGCTTGTGTATCCAATCACATTTGGCTAATAAAGAATTCTATTCTATTCTGTTCTATTCTATTCCATTCCATTCCATTCCATTCCATTCTATTCTCTCCTCTGGTCTTTCTCATCACTAAACTAGCCCTGCAACTGTTTCTGCAACTGTTCATCATATTTTTTAGCCTTCATTAAGTGTTTTTTATCTCCTGATTCTTGACAAATGTATATTTTCTTTTATGCACACTGACAGCATGTGCACCAAAGACAAATTTCTTGTGGGTCCAATCACACTTGGCCAATAAAGAAGAAAGAATAATGAATAAAGGAAGAATCCCCAGAGCAGAAGACTCTCCAGAATCCCCGGCCACTTTGCACCCAGGAGGAAAATCTTTACTCAGAGTCCCGGGCAGAGTGATACTACAGCCGCCACCCTGCTTGATGGCACATAATGGAATTTCATTCATATTCATGGAGCTGTAATCTCCAGAGTCACTGAAGCAGCCAATGGAGTGAAAATTTACAGCCTCCCTGCCGCTTGCTGATGAAGCGCATGGTTTACCCATCACCAACTCTAATTAAACGGGAAATTTAAAATGTTAACTTTGGCAGCTGCCCCTGGAGGATTTTCCCAAGCGTAAATTGCGCTCCCCATAAGTTAACCAAAGCCAAGGAGGGACCCGTTGGGAGTTACTACTCACGGCCCAACAAACCTTCAGGGATCTTCTCTTCCTCCATTTCTTTCAATGGTGCATCTTTGGGTTTGAGATGCTGAAATGGGGTTCACATGAAGTTAATATAGGGTCTTAACCTGGTTTGGGTTCAGCTGCTCGCCCAACAGATCCTGGTTAAAAAAAGCCCAGTCTTAAACAATCAAACTGAAACAGAATATTATAAAATATGGGATAAAAATGGTATTAACAATTAACTATAATATAGAATGAAATAGTAAATAGTATTACTAATAACTTTTTTCCTTTTTTTTTGTTTGTATAAGCATAGAATATTTTAAAATGTAAAGTTCTGGAGACCTAACCTACAAAAAGATATTGACAAAATTGAACGGGTCCAAAGACGGGCTACAAGAATGGTGGAAGGTCTTAAGCATAAAACGTATCAGGAAAGACTTCATGAACTCAATCTGTATAGTCTGGAGGACAGAAGGAAAAGGGGGGACATGATCGAAACATTTAAATATATTAAAGGGTTAAATAAGGTTCAGGAGGGAAGTGTTTTTAATAGGAAAGTGAACACAAGAACAAGGGGACACAATCTGAAGTTAGTTGGGGGAAAGATCAAAAGCAACATGAGAAAATATTATTTTACTGAAAGAGTAGTAGATCCTTGGAACAAACTTCCAGCAGACCTGGTAGATAAATCCACAGTAACTGAATTTAAACATGCCTGGGATAAACATATATCTATCCTAAGATAAAATACAGAAAATAGTATAAGGGCAGACTAGATGGACCATGAGGTCTTTTTCTGCCGTCAGACTTCTATGTTTCTATGAAATTTAATTAATAAGTTTAATATCAAAAATATAGAGTTAAATTTAACAAGAATGTAACTTACATGTATGACATTTCTGCTTTGATCTGATTATAGTTAGGATTTTTTACATTTTGTATTAGTTAGACTTCTACGACAAGAGGAGCAATGGTAGCTCCTTAAATGTTTAGTGTTGTATGTCCTTGTTTGTCCTTTTGAAAATTCAATTAAAATTTTTTTTTTTTAAAAAAAAGCCCAGTCTTTTAGAAAATAGGAAAGTTTTCAAGATGAAGAATGGACATGTTACCTATATGCCCTTTCCTTTAAATGTGGAATGGAATGGAATGGAACGGAACGGAAGAAAACAGAATAGAACAGAACAGAGCAGAAGGAGATAAGAGGGAACAGAATTAGGAGTAGAGTAGAAGAGAAGAGAAAATAGGAGAATAGAGAATAGAAAGTAGAATAAAGAATAAAATAGAGAACGGAATGGAACGGATAGGAACAAAAAAGAGGACAGGAATAGGAATAGGGAGGGGAGAGAAGAGAAGAGAAGAGAATTACAGAACAGAGAATAGAATAGAATAAGAGAAGAGAAGAGAAAGAAGAGAAGAGAGAAGAGAAAGAGAAGAGAAAAGAAAGAGAAAAGAAGAGAAAGAAGAGAAGAGAACGCAACATAACAAGCTTTATTGGCCAAATGTGATTAGATACAGGTCCCGTGGGCCAGACAATGTCGATTGGCAGGGCCTAGGGGCAGGGCCTTCTCTGTAGTAGATGCTTGGAACAAACTTCCAGCAGACCTGGTTGGTAAATACACAATAACTGAATTTAAAAGATGCCTGGGATAAACAAATATCCATCCTGAGATAAAATACAGGAAATAGTATAAGGGACCATGAGATCCTCTTCTGCCGTCAATCTTCTATGTTTCTATATTTCTATGTTTAATGGAAAGAAGGACCAGGGAAGACACGACAGCAGTGTTCCAATATCTCTGGAGTTGCCACAAAGAAGAGGGAATCAAGCTATTCTCCAAAGCACCTAAAGGTAGGACAAGAACCAATGGATGGAAATTAATCTAGGAGAGAAGCAACCTAGAACTAAGGAGACATTTCCTGACCGAACAATTAATCAGTGGAATAATTTGCCTCCAGAAGTTGTGAATGCTCCAACCCTGGAAGTTTTTAAGATGTTGGACAGCCATCTGTCTGAAGTGGTGTAGGGTTTCCTGCCAGTAGTAGTAGTAGTAGTAGTAGTAGTAGTAGTAGTAGTAGTAGTAGTAGTAGTAATAGTAGTAAGTAGTAGCAGCAGCAGCAGCAGTGGCTGTTGTTATAATTAGACTAGAAGCCTTGAATGGAGTTTCCCTCCCCCCAAAGACGACTGATTTAAGAAATTTGAGGATAAAAATGCTCAGGGGAGAAGGGGGGGGGAGAGTTAAGATGGCAATTACTCAATAGAGAGACAGGCGGAAATCCTAATTCTAAGCTTTCTTCCTTTTTTTCCACTTCCCCTTTTTTAATCTCTTATCTGTTCTTGCACTTTTAGGCCCTGGGGTGGAGGTGGGTGGGTAAAACAGCCTAATGAATCTAAATCCAAAGGAAACAGCTCCCCCGCGGCGCGCAACTCCCATGCTTCTCCTCCCACTACAAATCCCATGCGTCTCCATCCAAGTCTCCCGCTTTCTAACTGCAGCCACAGCCAACCGCTCTCGCCATCGGCGCCCGACAGAGGGCGCTGCGAGGCGCGTTGCCCCCCCCTCCCCAAATACCGCCGGGCGGAAGCGGCGCCGCTCTGGCCGCTCTCCGGCCCTTGCGCTCGTCTGCTCTCTTCCTCCCTCTTCGGAGGGCTGCGCGTCGCCGAAGGTCGCCGCCGAGTCGGGAGCGCGCGGTGGGGAGGGGGGAGGGGGCAGCGCGGCCCCCCCGGGAACGAACACCCCCCCGGCCCCGCCACGGGGCCTGGCCGCCTCCATGGACCACTGGCGACCCCCGCCCCAGGGAAGAGGACCCTCGCTGTATCCTTAGCCTAGGTGGTGGTGGTGGGTCTCAGTTATGGGGCGGGGGGCGTCTCTGGGGCGCTTGTCTCAACAAGGAGGGGGCAGGCTCTGGCCTTGGCCTGGGAGGGGCAGCTACAGGGGGAGCCCCCCGCCTTAAAATCAAGCTCTTTTGGCTTTGGAGCCCCCTCTCCCTATTCAAAGCCAGGGTTTGGAGGGACAGAGGAGTGGGGGGGGGGGCAGGCTCTGCTGTCTTTTGCAGCCCCCCTCTTCCCGCCCAGGAATTGGGGGGGGGGGGGGTATTCAGGGCTCAACTGGCTTTGGGAGATTGCCCGGTTCGCTTCCTCTCTCCAAAAGGACTTCCTTCCTCTTGAAAAGCTCAGGGATGGCTGGGAAGGGGACGATGGGCACATTTCTTCCCTGTGGAATGGGCAGGGGGCGATGGGCACATTTCCTTCTTCCGGGAGGATGGGCACTCTGCTTTCCTGCTGACTGGGTAGGGGAGGATGGGCTCCTTGATATCCTGCAGGATGGGCAGAGGATGATGGGCACACTTCCTTCCTGCGGGAGGGCTAGGGGATGATTGGCATACTTCTTTCCTGCAGGATGGGCAGGGGATGATGGGCACCTTGTTTTACTGTGGGATGCACATGGCATGATGGGCTTTTTGCTTTCCTCTTGGATGGGCAGAGGATGATGGGCACCCTGCTTTCCTGCGGGATGGGCAGGGGGTGATGGGCACACTTCCTTCCTGCAGCCTGGGCAGGGGATGATGGGTACCTTGTTTTCCTGCGGTATGGGCATGGGATGATGGGCAGACTGCTTTCCTGCGGGTTGGTCAGTGGGCGATGGGCGCCCTGCCTTCCTGTTCATTTTTTATTTTATTTATTTATTCAACATGTATAGGATAGCAGTAGTTTGTATAAACACAACGAGTATAAAGTTATGATAAAAGAGTACAGTAAGACAGGGACGGTAGGCGCAGTGGTGCACTTATGCACGCCTCTTAGAAACCTCTTAGAAACGGGGAGAGGTCAACTGTAGATAATCTAAGGTTAAAATTTTAGGGGTTTGGGGAAGAAACCACAGAGTCGGGTAGTGCATTCCAGGCATTGATCACTCTGTGGCTGAAGTTATATTTTCTGTGGTCAGGTTTGGAGCGGTTTACATTTGGTTTGAATCTACTACGTGCTCGTGTATTGCTGCAGTTGAAGGTGGAGTAGTCATTAACAGGGAGGACATTTTGGCATATGATTTTATGAACTACAGTTGGATCACATCGGAGGCGATGTAGTTGTAAATTGTCTAATCCCAGTACTCCAAGTCTGGTGGAATAAGGTATTTCTTTGTGAGTGGAGGAGTGAAGGCTTGCTTTTCTCCAAAGCCTGTTTCCTGGGTCATCTGGGGTGACCTGTCCAGGAGGAACCTGCCAGCATCCAAACCTCCTTGGTGTTAAAGTTAGGATAAATGTCTCAGGGCCCGCCTTCTGCTGCACGAATCCCAGCGACCAGTTAGGTCCCACAGAGTGGGTCTTCTCCGGGTCCCGTCAACTAAACAATGTCGCTTGGCGGGACCCAGGGGAAGAGCCTTCTCTGTGGCGGCCCCGGCCCTCTGGAACCAACTCCCCCCAGAGATTAGAATTGTCCCCACCCTCCCTGCCTTTCGTAAGCTGCTTAAAACCCACCTCTGCCGCCAGGCATGGGGGAATTGAGATACTCTTTCCCCTAGGCCTCTACAATTTTATGCATGGTATACAGTATCTGTATGTATGTTTGGTTTTTATAATAATGGGTTTTTAACTGTTTTTAGTATTGAATTATTATTATTATTATATGCTGTTTTATTACTGTTGTTAGCCGCTACGAGTCTGCGGAGAAGGGCAGCATAGAAATCCAATAAATAAATAAATAAAAAGTGCCAGAATTGCCTTCCCAGGCCCAAATTTGCTTGCAGCTCAGAGCATGCAAAGCCTTTGCCAGGTTCCTGTTGTTATTGTCCTTCTCCTTCCAGCAGGCTAATTTCAGATGCAAATGGTGCTTGCGGTGTGGTGGTTTCTGCTGCTGACCCAGGAGGCTGGGGAGAGGTGGGGGGAGAAATCCTTGCGATAGATGGCAAAACAAAGCATCCGGGCTCTGCTGCTAAGAACTTTCATGTTTTAGGAGAGCTGTCCTCACCATAGTACAGGGGTCGGGTACCAAATCAAAGGGTTATCTAGTCAGGCTGTTGGTCTATAGAAAGGCGTTTAGCAGCATCTGGATCTCTTTAGATCTCTAGAAAGAAAGTGTATCTTCCAAGGAGATTTTAGGATTTTTCTGATCCTCTCCAGCTTTTTTATCTGTTGTCTTTCCTTTCTTGTTGTCCCCCTTCTATTCTGTATCTACCTACCTACCTACCTACCTACATACATACATACCTGCCTATCTACGTTCTATCTATCTATCTATCTATCTCTATTCACCTACCTATCTACTGTATCTATCTATCTACCCCTCTATTTCTCTATATATATTTAGCTCTATTTATATTTAGCGGTGTCTATCATCCATCAATCTATCATCTATATCTCTCTCTGTTATCTCTATTGATCTATCTATCAATCTACTGGTCATCTATATAAGAGAGCAATCATGGGCTTCCCTAGGCATGCCCATGTCACACCAACACTCCTCAGTCTGCATTGGTTGCCGATCAGTTTCCGGTCACAATTCAAAGTGTTGGTTATGACCTACAAAGCCCTTCATGGCATCGGGCCAGAATATCTGTGAGACAGCCTTCTGCCGCACGAATCCCAGCGACTGATTAGGTTCCACAGAGTTGGCCTTCTCCGGGTCCCGTAGACTAAACAATGTCGTCTGGCGGGACCCAGGGGAAGAGTCTTCTCTGTGGCAGCCCCGACCCTCTGGAACCAGCTCCCCCAGAGATTAGAATTGCCCCCACCCTGGTTGTCTGTCGTAAACCCCTTAAAACCCACCTCTGCCGCCAGGCATGGGGGAATTGAGACATCTCCCCCGGGCCTATAAAGTTTATGTATGGTATGTTTGTGTGTATGTTTTGCTTTTTAATAAGGGGTTTTTAGTGACTTTTAATATTAGATTTGTTATACATTGTTTTATTATTGTTGTGAGCCTCCCCGAGTCTACGGAGAGGGGCGGCATACAAATCTAATAAATAATAATAATAATAATAATAATAATAATAATAATAATAATAATAATAATATGTCTACCTGTCTATCTACCTATTTCTGTCTGTCTGCCTATGTCTATGTCTGTCTATCATCTATGTACCAATCTATCTTTCATCTGTCTATCCATATATCTGCAGGTGTCTATATCTACCCACCTACCTATCATCTGTCTATCATCTACTTTTTTCTAGTTCATTTTCCCAAAAATCACAATCTCAAAGTATGTGAGCAACAGAACACATCTCCATATTCAGCAGTTTCGTTACTGTGCTCTCAGGTGCCATAGGCAATCAGTCGAGAAAGTTTTTTTATTTTTCCCCTGCAGGTAGTTGAGTTTCTCAGGAACATCTGGCTGGGATTGCTGTTGGAAAGTGGATTTAATACAAAAAAATTGTGCCTCTCCTGGTTAATTAGCGTGCAGCAGGTCTTAGTTCAAAGCATAGAAGCCAGAAACAAAAACATTTGCTTCCCCTTTAACCACACTACTTGTGGTGTGGTGTTTTTTCAACCACATTTTTGCTAAAGTATAGAACAATGCCTTTTTTTTTCCAGGTCAAATGTTTTGGCTTGTACCTCTCTCGTTCTCCCTTTTTCTGAAATGTTCCTTAAGTAGCTTGCAGGAGGGATGGGAGGCAAGGGAAGCTGGCACAACAAGGCTCTGAGGTTTATCCTCTTTCAGAGGTTGAATAAGATGGAGAGAGAGAAGAACAGAACATGATAGGTATTGTGAGTGGTCCACATCCGGCTCAGCTGGTCACGGATTTTGAGGACCAGGAGACGGAGGAGTAACTGGCATCGCAGCCCAGTGTTCTTGCCATCTGAGAATGAAAGGGAATTGGAGACTGGGGAACCACCAGAGACAGTAGAACATCCAGTTAGGATATTGTCTAGCTTTATAAGACCACATTTGGAATACTGTGTTCAGTTCTGGAGACCTCACCTACAAAAAGATATTGACAAAATTGAACGGGTCCAAAGACGGGCTACAAGAATGGTGGAAGGTCTTAAGCATAAAACATATCAGGAAAGACTTCATGGACTCAATCTGTATAGTCTGGAGGAGAGAAGGAAAAGGGGGGACATGATCGAAACATTTAAATATGTTAAAGGGTTAAATAAGGTCCAGGAGGGAAGTGTTTTTAATAGGAAAGTGAACACAAGAACAAGGGGGCACAATCTGAGGTTAGTTGGGGGAAAGATCAAAAGCAACATGAGAAAATATTATTTTACTGAAAGAGTAGTAGATCCTTGGAACAAACTTCCAGCAGACGTGGTAGATAAATCCACAGTAACTGAATTTAAACATGCCTGGGATAAACATATATCCATCCTAAGATAAAATACAGAAAATAGTATAAGGGCAGACTAGTAGACCATGAGGTCTTTTTCTGCCGTCAGACTTCTATGTTTCTATGTCTGAGTCAGAGGATGATAGGCACTTTGAGGGCTCCCTGTTAGATGCAAGGTCAGAAAAATGAGAGCCAGGCATGAATATCTCTCTAGAAGGGGTTCTGGGCATTGATTAGATCTATGGGACACTTAGCCACACCTTGTCAGTATATATAGGACAGGCTGATGGGAGAAGAGGTGTGGCAAGCAATGTTCATCATGAAGACGGTGCCTGGAGAGACTGATTCTGATTCCATGGATTTTGATTCCTGTTTTTACAGAAGCTGGTTAAGCCCTAAACAGAGAGTACCAGAGACACCTCATTAGGGAAGATTTATGCCTCTAGCTGGCTTGCATCCCGGGACTGTTGTCTATGCTCCTTAGGCGGGAACGCTGTCAGCCTGAAATGCCTTACAATTCACTTATTTCTTTCTGGACTTTGTGTACGTAATAATACTTTTGATCCCGATCAATGTTTCAAGCGTGTGTGGGTTTGCTTTCTAATAATTGATCCGGCCAGACAGAACAATATGGAGACATTGGCCGTTGGTTTGCTTTCCCTTTTTCCTTAACTGGTCTTCAGGGCGTGGAGTTGACTGCATGTCGGCAAATGCCGTGTGAGTTGAGCCTGGTCCAACGTGGCGGAGAACATGAGTAAGTCCCCAGCCACATGCGAACATGTCTGGCGCCACCGCTTACATGTCTGTACATGCATCCATGCACTTGTAGCCTATGGCAGTACAGTGAGTAGTATCTCTACTTACGAACTTAATTTGTTCCGTGATCAGGTTCTTAAGTAGAAACGTTTGTAAGAAGAAGCAATTTCTCCCCTAGGAATCAATGTAAAAGCAAATAATGTGTGCGATTGGGGAAACCACAGGGAGGGTGGAGGCCCTGTTTCCTCCCAGGAGATTCCTAGAGAGGCCCCATGGAGGCTTCTCCCCACCTTTTCCGTCCCTGTTTCCTCCCAGGAGATTCCTATAGAGGCCCCATGGAGGCTTCTCCCCACCTTTTCCGGCCCTGTTTCCTCCCAGGAGATTCCTAGAGAGACCCCATGGAGGCTTCTCCCTGCCTTTTCCGGCCCTGTTTCCTCCCAGAAGATTCCTAGAGAGGCCCCACGGAAGCTTCTCCCTGCCTTTTCCAGCCCTGTTTCCTCCCAGGAGATTCCTAGAGAGGCCCCACAGAGGCTTCTCCCTGCCTTTTCCAGCCCTGTTTCCTCCCAGGAGATTCCTGGAGAGGCCCCTAGGAGGCTTCTCCCCGCCTTTTCCAGCCCTGTTTCCTCCCAGGAGATTCCTAGAGAGGCCCCACGGAAGCTTCTCCCTGCCTTTTCCAGCCCTGTTTCCTCCCAGGAGATTCCTAGAGAGGCCCCACAGAGGCTTCTCCCTGCCTTTTCCAGCCCTGTTTCCTCCCAGGAGATTCCTGGAGAGGCCCCTAGGAGGCTTCTCCCCGCCTTTTCCGGCCCTGTTTCCTCCCAGGAGATTCCTAGAGAGGCCCCACGGAAGCTTCTCCCTGCCTTTTCCAGCCCTGTTTCCTCCCAGGAGATTCCTAGAGAGGCCCCACAGAGGCTTCTCCCTGCCTTTTCCAGCCCTGTTTCCTCCCAGGAGATTCTTAGAGAGGCCCAACAGGGGCTTCTCCCCGCCTTTTCTGGCCCTGTTTCCTCCCAGTAGATTCCTAGAGAGGCCCCACGGATGCTTCTCCCCGCCTTTTCTGGCCCTGTTTCCTCCCAGGAGATTCCTAGAGAGGCCCCACGGAGGCTTCTCCCTGCATTTTCCGGTTACAGTTTCGGAAGCTCGGGTTTGTAAGTGGAAAATGGTTCTTGAGAAGAGGCAAAAAAAATCTTGAACACCTGGTTCTTATCTAGAAAAGTTTGTAAGTAGAGGCGTTCTTGGGTAGAGGTACCACTGTACTTCCGACCTTGGCAATTTTTAAGACGTGTGGACTTCATTTCCCAGAATTCCCCAGCCGGCATATAAGCCCCATTTGCACTACAGAAAATCATTGCGCATGGACAAATGCTGTAACGTCATTCCCAATTGTGTGTGTGTGTCTGTGTGTATGAATCACATGTAGTATTTTTTTCCTGGAAGGGCAAAGCCAAGAATGTTTGCACACTTCCTTCCTGTGCCTCTTAAAATTGTCGCTTTTCTTTCTTTTCTTTTTAAATTGCAGATTGGTTATAAGCTCCCGGGGGACAGACCCCCCTATTCAAGAACACATTCCAGTCAACAGCCGTTTTAAGTGTGTGCAAGGTATTCAAAGTCTGTTTTCTTTCTTGTTTGGTGACTCATGGTTTTCTGCAAGCCAGGAAAGGTTGGTGTCAAAATCAAAAAGCATAAACAGAATCTGGACCTTAGCAACCAGGGGATGCTGGTCGGAGTTTCGTGCAACCGTAAATCCTGTGCCAATAGAAACATAATGAGCCGGGATGGCGCAGCAGGTAGAGTGCTGTACTGCAGGCCACTGAAGCTGACTGTAGATCTGTAGGTCAGCAGCTCAAATCTCATCACCGGCTCAAGGTTGACTCAGCCTTCCATCCTTCCGAGGTGGGTAAAATGAGGTCCCGGATTGTGGGGGCAATAGACTGGCTCTGCTAAAAAGTGCTATTGCTAACATGTTGTAAGCCTCCCTGAGTCTAAGGAGAAGGGCGGCATATGAATGAATGAATGAATGAATGAATGAATGAATGAATGAATAACTAACTAACTAACTAACTAACTAACAGGCTCAAGTTCAACCCAGACAAGACCTAGTGGCTGTGGGCATTTCCTCCCAAGGACTCTCCTATCTGTCCGTCCATTGTTCGGGGTTGAGGGGCATTAACCCACTCAGATAAGGTTCGCAACTTGGGTGTCGTCCTAGACCCACAACTGAGTTTTGACTACCATCTTTCGGTTGTGGCCAGAGGGACCGTTGCTCAGGTTCGCCTGGTTTGCCAGTTGCGGCTTTATTTGGACCAGGAGGCTCTGCGCACAGTTAATCAGGCCCTCATCTCCTCCCATCTTGATTATTGCAATGCGCTCTACAGGATGCTACCCTTGTAGAGTGTTCGGAGACTCCAAATGGTCCAGAATGCAGCCGCGAGAGCTGTCATAGATATGCCTCGGTATGCCCATATAACACCTATGTTCCGCGAGCTGCACTAGCTTCCTATTAGTCTCCGGGCACAATTCAAGGTGTTGGTTATTACCTATAAAGCCTTATATGGCTCAGAGCCAGACTATTTTCGGGACCGCCTCTTGCCGCATACCTCCCAGAGACCAATAAGAACACACAGAGTTGGCCTCCTCCGGGTCCCATCGACTAAGCAATGCAGGTTGGCAGGACCACGTGGGAGGGCCTTCGATGTGGCTGCCCCGGCTCTATGTAACCAACTACCCCCGATGTCCGTACTACTCCCACCCTACTGGCCTTCCCTAAGGCCACGAAGAGCTGGCTTTGCCGGCAGGCTTGGGGGACTATGAACTAACAACTGACAGGGCCACACTGTATGAATGGTATATATGTATTTATATTATATTAACTGGGTTTTATATTAACTGGGTTTCTTTTAATATGGGGTTTTACATAGTTTAGATTATATTCAACTTCTTTTTATTGCTCTGTATCTATTTGTATTTCTATTTATATTATTATTGTAAACTGCCCTGAGTCCTTTGGGATTGGGTGGCCTTGAAGTTAGTTAGTTAGTTAGTTAGATAGATAGATAGATAGATAGATAGATAGATAGATAGATAGATAGATAGATAGATAGATAGATAGATAGATAGATAGATAGGGAGAGAGAGGAAGGAAGGAAGGAATCCCCTTACTTGATTAATGAATTGATAGCCCTGGTTTCAAAGATGCTTTTTCAGGAGGCAATTGGACTTTCTAGTTCTTCTTTGAAGAACTTTCACCCAAGAAGCTTCTCAAAGCTGATTGCCTCTTGAAAAAGCACTTTTGGCACAACCAAGACTTGGATGACTGAGAATCTCCATAGACATTTAATGATGGCCCTGGTGTTTTTGTAAAGGAAGCCGATTCTGTATCACATATAATACAAAATTCAGGCGCTGAGCTCTTGCAAACCAGGATTAAAGGTCTACCACTTGATGGAGTGTCTTCACATTTTGTATTGAGCTGGTCCCCGACCCCTTCCTGGTATAAGGTTTTTTATTTTCTCCAACATAAAGTAAAAACAATACATAACTTCCAAAATGGCATCAATGCTTATAATCAAACATACACATTTTTTATTTTTTCTTATAGTCATTCAATGGAGGCTCTTATATCTCTTTCTTCCTCTAAAGCAGTGTTTCCCAACCTTGGCAACTTGAAGCGATCTGGACTTCAATTCCCAGAAATCCCCAGCCAGCGAATGCTGGCTGGGGAATTCTGGGAGTTGAAGTCCAGATCGCTTCAAGTTGCCAAGGTTGGGAAACACTGCTCTAAAGGACTTTATAAGCTTATACAGCATTATAAATCCTTAAACCTCTAAGAAAATATCTTTTCTCCATCCAACAATAAAATGAGTTCTCCCCTTAGTAAGCCCAATTGAAAAATCCTTATTATATTCTTTGCATTTTGCAGTTTTCTGATTCTTGGTTGTTATTTTTCCTTCCAGAGGCTGAAGAAACTTTGCTGATTGACATCGCCACAAATTGTGAGTCTCCTTTCTTCAGAAATGGTGTCAGAAATAGACTTCTCTGAAGGCTGACGTGTTTGTCTTTCCTACTTGACTCATTGTCCTGCTCTTCTCTCTTTTTCTACTTTCTGCTGCCTGGGTATAGAGTTTTTTTCTGGGAAAAGGTGGCAGGGACTGGCATATTCAGCCGTTGTCCTATTGCTCTGTCTTGTACTATCTGTCTTATGCAATAGGGTTGATATTCCTGGAGGCGTCTGTAATATGGCAAATGATTTAGCTTTACTAGATAAATGGTCAAAGCAATGGAAACTGCAGTTTAATGTTTCCAAATGTAAAATAATGCACTTGGGGAAAAGGAATCCTCAATCTGAGTATTGCATAGACAGTTCTGTGTTAGCAAAAACTTCAGAACAGAAGGATTTAGGGGTAGTGATTTCTGACAGTCTCAAAATGGGTGAGCAGTGTGGTCGGGCAGTAGGGAAAGCAAGTAGGATGCTTGGCTGCATAGCTAGAGATATAACAAGCAGGAAGAGGGAGATTGTGATCCCCTTATATAGAGCACTGGTAAGACCACATTTGGAATACTGTGTTCAGTTCTGGAGACCTCACCTACAAAAAGATATTGACAAAATTGAACGGGTCCAAAGACGGGCTACAAGAATGGTGGAAGGTCTTAAGCATAAAACATATCAGGAAAGACTTAATGAACTCAATCTGTATAGTCTGGAGGACAGAAGGGAAAGGGGGGACATGATCAAAACATTTAAATATGTTAAATGGTTAAATAAGGTTCAGGAGGGAAGTGTTTTTAATAGGAAAGTGAACACAAGAACAAGGGGACACAATCTGAAGTTAGTTGGGGGAAAGATCAAAAGCAACGTGAGGAAATATTATTTGACTGAAAGAGTAGTAGATCCTTGGAACAAACTTCCAGCAGACGTGGTTGGTAAATCCACAGTAACTGAATTTAAACATGCCTGGGATAAACATATCCATTGCAAGATAAAATACAGGAAATAGTATAAGGGCAGACTAGATGGACTATGAGGTCTTTTTCTGCCGTCAGTCTTCTATGTTTCCATGTTTCTATGTTTCTATAAAACTAAAACTACCGTATAAAATTCAGCAAGGATGGGATGAAACCAGGAAGCAGATGTCGAGTGTGATTGCGTGGATATAACTGTGTTTACTTTCAGTCAGGGAGAGAATGAAGACAGCGCGCTAATGTTTTTTTTATTTTTCTGAAAGAAAAGGTATCACAACCTACTTGGGATCCAAACTTGGGGAGGGGCTCAGAAATCTTTCAGAAAATTCAGGGTGATGGAATCAGTAAAGGATTCAAGCATGATGTAGAACAGAGGTGGAGGGGAAAACGTATGGAGGCTGACAACCTCTTTTCCTTGTTGTAAAAAGAAATGTTGGCCTTCAAGAGATTCTTTATTTTATTATTATTATTATTATTATTATTATTATTATTATTATTATTTCAAATATAACAAAGAGAAAAAAAGACATACACAAAACATGTACATACAACATTTGGGAAATTAAAGTTTCCCCACTTTTTTTTTGAGTGTTCGATCAGAGAATTTTGCTTCTTTCACATAATATTGGTTCTTTAATTCTTTTATTTGACGTGTTGCTTTGCTTGAATTTTAATTTAATTCTTCGCTGTTCTTTCCTTTAACCAGTCATAAAATTTTGCCCATATTTTATAATAATCTGAATCTTCCTTTCCCTCTAATTGTTTGAATAACCTTCAAGAGATTCTTAGTGATGGTACATTGATGCCAGGGGGCAGTCCCAAAAAAATTTGTCCTTCCTTCTTGCGGTAGGCGGACGGCGTGTATGCATTCTTTCGGGTTTTGTGCAGGAGAGTCCAAATAAACTTTAATCCCAAGTTCTTGCATCTCTCTCTTGCAAGAAGGAAAGCAAATCTCTCCGCTGAAATCAGCATTTTCCAGTAAATCCGGCAATGCAATTTTGGGTGCCTCGGGAGATAGAAGGGTGAATTGGGGACACATGTGGGCCTGATTGCCACTTCTTATTTAGAGAGAAGTGAAAGAATGAACTAGATGAAATCATTAACCCTTTCAGAGGACCATTATAGCTGATCTTACTTGATTAGTAGCTTCTCGGGTTTATTCTTCATCACATCCTGCCAGCCGGTTTGGTATAGTAGTTTAGGTACTGGTCTACAAACCAGGAGACTGTGAGTTGTAGTCTAATCTTAAGCATGAAACTGGCTGCTGAATCTAGGCCAATCACCAGGAAACTGTGAATTCTAGTTCTGTCTTAGGCATAGATTAGCCATCTGGGTGACTTTGGGCCAATCACCAGGAGACTGAGAGTTCTAGTCTAATCTTAAGCATGAAACTGGCTGCTGAATCTAGGCCAATCACCAGGAGACTGGGAATTCTAGTTCTGTTTTAAGCATAGATTAGCCATCTGGTTGACTTTGGGCCAATCACCAGGAAACTGTGAGTTCTAGTCCTGTTTTAGGCATGGGAGCCATCTGGGTGACTTTGGGCCAATCACCAGGAGACTGTGAGTTCTAGTCCTGTTTTAGGCATGGGAGCCATCTGGGTGACTTTGGCCCAGTCACCAGGAGACTGTGAGTTCTAGTCCTGTCTTAGGCATGGACGCCATGTGGGTGACTTTGGGCCAATCACCAGGAGACTGAGAGTTCTAATTTAATCTTAAGCATGAAACTGGCTGCTGAATCTAGGCCAATCACCAGGAGACTGGGAATTCTAGTTCTGTCTTAAGCATAGATTATCTATCTGGTTGACTTTGGGCCAATCACCAGGAGACTGTGAGTTCTAGTCCTGTCTTAGGCATGGAAGCCATCTGGGTGACTTTGGGCCAATCACTAGGAGACTGTGAGTTCTAGTCTTGTCTTAGGCATGGAAGTCAACTGGGTGACTTTGGGCCAGTTCCTGTCTCTCAGCCCAACTCACCGCAGAGAGTTGTGGAGAAAATAGGAGGAGGAGGAGAGGACATTAAGTCCTTTTTGGTGCCTTGAGTTATTTATAAAAACAACAAAGGCAGGATAAATATATATAAAACCTCAAAACTGTGGTTGCTTCTGAAGACGCCTGCAAGTTTAAACTCGGAATTCCAGAGTGGCTTCTGTTTATGCAGATTTAGCATAAACCCATTTTAATCCTCAATCTCCCAAAGGTGCTTTATTTTTTCAAGAGGCAACTGGACTTTTTTGCTTTTGTTGTTGTTAAAAACGTTTCGCTTCTCATTTGAGAAGCTTCTTCGGCTCTGATGGTGGGAAACCCACTAACCCTCCCGTCAGAACCGAAGAAGCTTCTGAGACGAGAAGCGAAACGTCTTGGAAGAGGGAGAAAAAACCCAGAAAGTCCAGTCACCTCTTGAAAAAAAAATAAAGCACCTTTGGGGCAACCAGATCTTGAATGATGGAGAATCTCTGCAGACAGCCCTCAATCTCTCTCTCTCTCTCTCTTTCTAGCTCGGGGGTCCCCAAACTTGGCAACTTTAAAAGTCGTGGACTTCAAATCCTAGAATTCTCAAGCCAGCTGGGAGTTGAAGTCATCAAAGCCTAAAAGTTGCCAACTTTGAAGATCTCTGCTCTAGCTAGTCATGGCCAGAAACTGGAAAAGGTGCAAAAAAGGGCAACAGGAATGATCAAGGAAATGGAGCCCCTCCCTTATGAAACCAGGTTGCAACGCCTTGGTCTCTTCAGCCTTGAAAGAGGGCGTTTAAGGGGTGACTTGATCGAAATGTATAAAATCATGCATGGGATAGAAAAGGTGCATAGAGAAAAATCCTTTTCTCTATCACACAATACTAGAACGAGGGGGCCCTCCCTAAAGCTCATAGGTAAGAAAGCGAGGACAAATAAAGGGATATATTTCTTCACCCAGAGGGTCGTTGTTTTATGGAATTCACTTCCATAAGAGGTCGTGACAGCTGTCAGCCTGCATAGCTTCAAGGCAGGATTAGACAGATTCATGGATGCCAAGAGTATTGGTGGTAATTGAAACGGATGTCCAAGTGCCGCCTCTATGTTGGTTGAGACAGGCAAGATTCCCTTGGGTACCATTTGTTGGGGGTCAAGGGAAAGGGAGGGTTTTGCCTTCTCTTTCTGCTCAAGATCCCCATGGACAATTGGTAGGCCACTGTGTGACACAGAATGCTGGACTCAATGGGCTTTGGCCCAATTCAGTATGGCTCTTCTTATGTTCTTATGTTAACTCTTTTTTTTTAATTAAAAAAGTTTTATTAAATATACAAACATTTAAAAAAAGACAGTGCATAACCTTTTAACCACTGTTTCATGCTTTCTATCTGTTTTTCTTTCTTTCTATTGTTGTTTGTATAATTTGTCTGATTTAAGACATTGTACAATACAATCTTAATGTAAATAAGATTGCATTGTACAATGTCTCAAATCAGACAAACAAATTATACAAACAACAATGGAAAGAAAAAAACAGATAGAAGTAGGAAAAAGAAACAGAAGCATAGAAACAGTAACACACACACACCCTTGCTGTCTTCCTAGAGCAGTGTTTCCAACCTTGGCAACTTGAAGATATCTGGACTTCAACTCCCAGAATTCCCCAGCCAGCGAATGCTGGCTGGGGAATTCTGGGAGTTGAAGTCCAGATATCTTCAAGTTGCCAAGGTTGGGAAACACTGGCCTAGAGAGCTCTTATATTATTCTACAGCATTTATGTTAACTCTTGCTCGCTCTTCAGAATGGCCAACCCATCTAAAGAAAGGAACTCCGGATTTCTATCTTCTCAAAAGGCTTCGTTCTGTTACCAAAGAAGAAGAAACATAGAAAAAGACCTCATGGTCCATCTAGTCTGCCCTTATACTATTTCCTGTATTTTATCTTACAGTGGATCTATGTTTATCCCAGGCATGTTTAAATTCAGTTACTGTGGATTTACCAACCACGTCTGCTGGAAGTTTGTTCCAAGGATCTACTACTCTTTCAGTAAAGTAATATTTTCTCACGTTGCTTTTGATCTTTCCCCCAACTAACTTCAGATTGTGTCCCCTTGTTCTTGTGTTCACTTTCCTATTAAAAACACTTCCCTCCTGGACCTTATTTAACCCTTTAACATATTTAAATGTTTCGATCATGTCCCCCCTTTTCCTTCTGTCCTCCAGACTATACAGATTGAGTTCATGAAGTCTTTCCTGATACGTTTTATGCTTAAGACCTTCCACCATTCTTGTAGCCTGTCTTTGGACCCGTTCAATTTTGTCAATCTCTTTTTGTAGGTGAGGTCTCCAGAGCTGAACACAGGATTCCAAATGTGGTCTCGCCAGCGCTCTATATAACGGGATCACAATCTCCCTCTTCCTGCTTGTTATACCTCTAGCTATGCAGAAGAGAAGCCACTGGGGGTTATTGTTGTTGTTGTTCTTTGTTTGTTTGTTTTTAACCTTGGAGTGGAAAAGGACAAGCTGTGAAGCTTGATGGCCAGGTCTGTTTGGTTTTTTCTTCCAGTGTCTGTTGCAGATAACAGCCTCTATTTTAGCTTGCATGCCTCTGCAAAACTCCTTCACTGGCGCGTCAGTAGGGCGGGAACGGTGATAAAATTGCAAATTCCGGTTGGGCTGGAGATTGGTGTCTTATCTTGCTCTTGGCTAAGGCTGAGGAGCGCTGAAATGATCCCACTCCTTTTAAAGCTAGAGCGGCTTTTTTTTTTTTTAAGGCATCCCATGGACTGTGGAGGGGAGAGAATTTTATTTACTTATTTAAAGTGGGACATGATCGAAACATTTAAATATGTTAAAGGGTTAAATAAGGTTCAGGAGGGAAGTGTTTTCAATAGGAAAGTGAACACAAGAACAAGGGGGCACAATCTGAGGTTAGTTGGGGGAAAGATCAGAAGCAACGTGAGAAAATATTATTTCACTGAAAGAGTAGTAGATGCTTGGAACAAACTTCCAGCAGACATGGTAAATAAGAACATAAGAAGAGCCCTGCTGAATCAGGCCAAAGCCCATCGCGTCCACTTTTCTGTGTCACGCAGTGGCCCACCAATTATCCTTGGGGATCTTGACCAGAAAGAGAAGGCAAGACCCTCCCTTTCCCTCGACCCCCAACAAATGGTACCCAAGGGAATCCTGCCTGCCTCAACCAACATAGAGGCGGCACATGGACATCCGTTTCAATAACCACCAATACACTTGGCATCCATGAATCTGTCTAATCCTGCCTTGAAGCTGTCAAGGCTGACAGCTGTCACAACCTCTTCTGGAAGTGAATTCCATAAACCAACGACCCTCTGGGTGAAGAAATATTTCCCTTTATTTGTCCTCACTTTCTTGCCCTATGAGCTTTAGGGAGTGTCCCCTCGTTCTGATATTGTGTGATAGAGAAAAGAATTTTTCTCTATCCACCTTTTCTATCCCATGCATGATTTTATACACTTCGATAAAAACCACAGGAACTGAATTTAAACATGCCTGGGATAAACATAGATCCATCCTAAGATAAAATACAGTATAAGGGCAGACTAGATGGACCACAAGGTCCTTTTCTGCCGTCAATCTTCTATGTTTCTATGTTTCTATGTTTATTTATTAGACTTCTATGCCGCCCTTCTCAAAGCGACTCAGGGTGGCATACAACATTATAGTAAAAACAATATGTGAGAAATCTAATTACTTTAAAAGGACATATACAAAATTAATGAAAATCTAAAAAACCCTTATGCAGTCATCCACGTTCATCCAATTCAATCATTCATCAGCCAGGGGACAATGTTGTGGCTCGCTGCCCCCATGCCCGCCAGTAGAGGTAGGTCTTCAGGGCTTCCAGAAATAACCAGGAGGGAGGGAGCGGTACCTATCTCTGGAGGGAGTTCATTTCAGAGGGCTGGGGACGCCACAAAGAAGGCTCTTCCCTTAAGTCCCGCCAGGCGACTGTTTGGCCAACAGGACCTGGAGAAGGGCGACTCTGTGGGATCTAACTGGCCGCTGGGATGCGTGGGGCAGAAGACAGTCCCATAGGTAGTCTGATCCTAAGCCATATAGGGCTTTATAGGTCATAACCATTTTGAGAATTTAAGGGTCCAAAGAGAACCTCAAACCCTGCAGAACCCATTTTGCTGCTTGGGAGGGGGTGGGCAGGCGGGGATATTTAAAAAAAAAGTTTTATCCCAACTAGTTGGTACCAACCTTCAATGGAGCATCTACATTTTTAAAATTTGTTTGAAAGGATGGGGTTTGTCTACAAGCAGCCAGGAAGCGCAGACAATAGATTAAATCTCTCCAGACCTGTTCTGCACATACTTTTCCTTATATGTCAGGAGCTAACCTCATTTGACTTTCTTAAAATAATGCTCGGCATTATTTGATGGCAGAAATTCTCATTTTTTCCTTCCACCCCCCCTTCTTTTTTTAAAAAAGCCCTGTTCTTTGGAATTAGTCATTAAGCAAATGTAAGTGATTCCGAAGGTCGCGTGTGTATTATCGAACATGTCAGTTAATAAGATGGCAATTAAATGAACAAGCAGCCCTTCTGCTTATCTCTTAGCAGGGGAGAGCAAGGCAAGCTACTAAGGCCTGGTTCAAAGAGTATTCTGTACATTGATCAAAGCTGATAACCGTAGTTCCTGCATTGTACTAAGGGGGAAAGTACAGCAAGTTTGAGATTTTGCTGGTTAACTCAAGCTATGGATTTAGGCAAAAGGATTGGTTCATTCTTGACCAGAAATTATTTGATATCCCTTCCTTCCTTCCTCACTCACTCACTCACTCACTCACTCACTCACTCACTTGTCTCTTCTTCCTTCTCTTACTCCCTTGTCGCTTGTCTCTTTTCTTTTTTTTATTTTTCAAATTTATAGGCCACTCTTTTAGCGGACTCGGGACAGCTTACAGCAATAAAATGATCACAGAATTTTTTTTAAAAACCCAATACATTGAATAAAATTCCAGGTCCCGTCAACTAAACAATGCCGCTTGGCGGGACCCAGGGGAAGAGCCTTCACTGTGGCGGCCCCGGCCCTCTGGAACCAACTCCCCCCAGAGATTAGAATTGCCCCCACCCTCCTTGCCTTTCGTAAGCTACTTAAAACCCACCTCTGCCGCCAGGCATCGGGGAATTAAGATTCCTTCTCCCCCTAGGCCTTTACAATTGGATGCATGGTATGTTTGTATGTATGTTTGGTTTTTTATATTAAGGGGTTTTTAATTCGCTTTTAGTATTGGATTATTATTGTACACTGTTTATGATTGCTGTTAGCCGCCCCGAGTTTTCGGAGAGGGGCGGCATATAAATCCAATGAATGAATGAATGAATGAATGAATGAATGAATGAATGAATGAATGAATGAATAACTAACTAACTAACTAACTAACTAACCACCATTTTTGTCTATCACGTGAACTTTTTAAGCAACAGGATACCCTCAAAAGTCATACAAATTGTGGCTATAAAGGAAAAGTCTTTCTTTCTTTCTTTCTTTCTTTCTTTCTTTCTTTCTTTCTTTCTTTCTTTCTTTCTTTCTTTCTTTCTTTCTTTCTTTCTTTCCAGGTCAGGCAGTTTAGGAGCAGAGGGCTCAAAAGTCTAATCACGGTGTAGTTTTCTCCCCCACCCCACCCCCCCAGTAATACATTTCCTACAGCAACGGATCAGAGCACATCTTGCTTCTTGATGCAATTCTGATCATCAAGGGCAACCCCAATTCCCAACTCCGATTTTGAGCAAAGCTGGTGCTTCCAAAACTGCTGCGGCTTTTTTTTCTTCTTCCTTCGCTGTCTTTTAACAATCCTCCCCCCTGCCGCCGCTCTATCCTTTTAAAGTAAATTGCAATCGGCTAATGTCCGTTCTTGGACTTATCAGCGTTGGGGCCTGTTTCCTGAACATGTGCTTTTCTTGTGTTTGACTTCGAAGCCGGTTGCAAGATTCGTCTCCAGGGTGATCGCACCGCAGAGCGCCTGTTCGAAATAGCCGATGAGGAGCAATGCCTGGAGTTCCTCGCCGATGTGCTACGAGTTCAGAAAGGTGATGCTTCTAGTTGTTTGGGATGGCATTAAATGAAACCTAAGCGGGCAATGACCAGTGGTGGTATTCAGCCGGTTCGGGCAAATCAGTAGTGGCATGGTGGCACAGTGGTTAAAGTACTGTAAGCTACTTCTGCTTACAGTCCTGATCACCAACAATCTGGGTCCTAAGTTTACCCACCTCGGAAGGATGGAAGGCTGAGTCAACCTTGAGCCCGGTGAGATTCGATCTGCCAGACTACTTTGGCAGATGGAATCTCACCGGGCTCAAAGTTGACTCAGCCTTCCATCCTTCCGAGGTGAGTAAAATGAGGACCCAGGTTGTTGGGAGCAATACAGTGGTACCTTTACCTAAGAACGCCTCTATTTACAAACTTTTCTAGATAAGAACCGGGTTTTCAAGATTTTTTTGCCTCTTCTCAAGAACCATTTTCCACTTACAAACTCAAGTCTCCGAAACTGTAACCAGAAAAGGCAGGGAGAAGCCTCCATGGGGCCTCTCTAGGAATCTCCTGGGAGAAACAGGACCGGAAAAGGTGGGGAGAAGCCTCCGTGGGGCCTCTCTAGGAATCTTCTCAGAGGAAACGGCTGGAAAAGGTGGGAGGAAGCCTCCGTGGAGCCTCTCTAGGAATCTCCTCGGAGGAAACAGGAAACAGCCTCCACCCTCCCTGTGGTTTCCCCAATCGCACGCATTATTTGCTTTTACATTGATTCCTATGGGAAAAATTGCTTCTTCTTACAAACTTTTCTACTTAAGAATCTGGTCATGTAACGAATTAAGCTCGTAAGTAGAAGTACCACTGTATTTGCTTACTTTTTAAACCGCTTAGAGAGGGCTGTAAAGCACTGTGAAGCGGTATATAAGTCTAAATGCTATTGCTAATTGCAGATGGGCTCGTCCCCTGCCCGGATGTGATGCCGTCCTATTTAGCCATGTTTTGGAGTCTGGGCACTTGTGCAAAAGGCACATGCGCGAACAAAGTACATGTGCGGAAGTCATGTGCAGAACTGGTGGCAATAATATGTGAAACGCAGAGCTGGAAGTAACCCAGGTGTCTCTT
Organism: Erythrolamprus reginae; assembly: GCF_031021105.1. NCBI lineage: Eukaryota > Metazoa > Chordata > Lepidosauria > Squamata > Dipsadidae > Erythrolamprus > Erythrolamprus reginae. Next base: position 45,287,020 of record NC_091957.1, read on the forward strand.
TCTTCCAGCATCATCAAAAACCCCTTCCCCTGAATCTGTGGACCATGCCTCCTGGCAGCAAGTGAAAGGCCTCTCGGGCTCCGCTGAGCCTCTTCCTGCAGGTAAAGGACTACCTGTCTTGCACGCTTCCCACCTACCCACCCCCGTGCAAATTTGTTTAGCAAATAGGCTTCGAATGCAGAAATTGCTCTTGCTTCCTGAAGAGAGTTGGCCTCGGATTTACAGAACTTTTTTGCAAACCCTCTGAATGTCCAAGAGTCAACTCCCAGAATTCCCCCAGTTATCAAGGACACGCTAAGAATTCTGGGAGTGGGAATTTTTTTAAAAAAAATATATTTTTATTAAATTTTATTACAACAAACAAACAAAAATACTTAAAGAAAAAGTGCCCAACACCAATAAAACTCCACCACCATTTAGGGGGTTAAATTATTTGCAATAAGTTTCAATTTCTTCCTTAGCTCCAGTTTACATTTCTTTACATACAAAAAGTGATTGGAATTTATTTTTCACATTGTCGTTATAAATTCTACTTAAGATATTATTTTTCACCTTATTCCATCGTGCCATCAGCTTCTCCAATTTATTTTCATCAAAGTTATTTAATCTAATTTCCATAATTTCGAAGTGGATGTGGTCCACCATGTACCGGTACCAATTCTGGATTGTCCATTTATTGCTATCCTTCCATCCTAATACCACTACTGCTTGAGCACTTTCCAAAGCTGCTGTTTTGATTTCTTTAAATTCTCGTAATTCCCCATATTTAACTAGTGTTGCTAATTCTTTCGTGATTATCCAATTAATGTTTAGCATATTATTAATTTCATTCTGTACTTCCTTCCAAAATTTTTGAACTTCAACGCATTCCCAGAGCATATGCATAAAAACTCCTTTTATTTGGCAACCGTGCCAGCAATTTCCTTTTCCTTTCCTCTGGAAGTGTGCTAGTTTTACTGGCGTGAAATACCATTTATGTAAAAATTTCTTTCTCATCTCTCTAATTCTTGTGTTCTTTATTTTATATATATTTTCTACTACTTCTTCCATCTTGCTTTCATTAATCCATAATTCATTTTGCCAGTATCTTGTTAGGCCTTTAATCACTTCCTCTTCCACTTGTAATAACATGCTATAAATCTTGCTAGCCTGTCCTTTTGAACCATTAATCTTTTCTTTCAATATTTTCTCTAGATAGTTTTCTTCTCTCAAAAATGCTTCTTTAATCTCACTTTTATTCAAATATTTGCATATTGCATTAAACTGCAACCATTTTTGTTGGCCCAACCACCATTCGAAGCGAGTTCTATTAACTCTTCCATCTGGGAGTAGGAAATTGAAGTCTGGAAAAAATCGGGGCTGCACCCAGAAAGGAAGTTATCCGATGACAAAGGTGCTGGATGAAGGGACTGGGATAGGAAATCGCCTTTATAAAATGGTGACCGTTTATAAAGTTTACTAGGAGCAAATAGAAATGACAATGTGATTTCCCCATAGCAAGGAAGATAAAGCAGAGATGATTAACTTGATCACTTCATTTAAAGAGGAAAATGTGTTCTTATCGGGATATCACTTCTGGAATTTGTGCTTTCTTGTAAAGAAAAAAGAAATATGAAACTTTGATCTTGGTTATGTTGATTAGAAAGATTTGGTGTTATAGAAATGGCTAGTTATATATTAATGCGTAAAAGCCAAAAGTTGAGGCGGGAGCATGTTTATCTTGTACTGAGCTAGGAAGAGTTGGAAAATGATGCCTCCTTTTCTTTCATTCTCTCTTCCCCCTTGTATCTCACACCCCCTTTTCCCTGTTCCTTTTCCTTCCCTTAATTTCTTTTTTTTTTTTTTTTGGTAGTTTATATTTTATGTAATGAAATAAAATTAAAAATTAGAAACAAACTCTTGAATTAGCCTTATTTCTTACATTCTGGCATTGAACTGTTTGGAAGCCTTCTGAAGGCTAACTTAAAAGTTTTTAAAGAAAATAATCTTTATTAAATATATACATTTAAAAAATTATAAAATAGACAATATAACATAGACTAAAAGGAAAAAAGGGATGAAGATATAGGGAAAGTCGAAAGAGAGAAAAGATTAGAGAGAAAGAGAAAAAGGAATAGTTATGTCAACTATCTACTTGACATTTCAGTAACGAACGACTTATGGCAGTGATGGTGAACCTATAGCACAGGTGGCACATGAAGCCATATCTGCTGGCATGCGAGCCGTTGCCATAGCTCAGCTCCTGCGTGCATGTGTGTGCTGGCCAGCTGATTTTTTGATTGGCCAGAAGCTCTGGGAGGATGTTTTTGGCTTCCAGAGAGCCTCCGGAGGTATGGGGAGAGTGTTTTTACCTCTCTCAGCTCCAAGGAAGCCTTTGGAGCCTGGGGAGGGCAAAACACAACCCTACTGGGCCCACCAGAAGTTGGGAAACAGGCTGTTTCCAGCCTCCAGAGTGCCTCTGGGAGGTGGGAGAAACTGTTTTCGCCCTCCCCAGGCATTGAATTATGGGTGTAATCTTTAGGCACCTGAGAAAAACAAGGTTCGGCCTCATTGGCCTATGGTTTCAGTTCCTATAGCGCAGTGCTGGCTGGGGAATTCTGGGAGTTGAAGTCCACACATCTTCAAACTGCCAAGGTTGAGAAACACTGCTATAGAGGATGTATATTACAACATAAAGTTTGTTTTTATTTTTATATTTATACAAATATAAAAGCTCATATTCCATATTTATACAAATATAGAAAGCTTAGAACTACGACGCCTAAAACACGATCTAAGCATTGCCCACAAAATCATATGCTGCAATGTTTTGCCTGTCAATGACTACTTCAGCTTCAACCGCAACAACACAAGAGCACGCAACAGATTCAAACAATATTAATCGCTGCAAGCTTGACTGTAAAAAATATGACTTTAGCAATCAAGTTGTCGAAGCGTGGAACTCATTACCGGACTCAGTAGTGTCAACCCCTAACCCCCAACATTTCTCCCTTAGACTATCCACGGTTGACCTCTCCAGGTTCCTAAGAGGTCAGTAAGGGGTGTACATAAGTGCACCAGTGTGCCTTTCGTCACCTGTCCCCTGCTGCACGAATCCCAGCGACCGATTAGGTCCCACAGACTCGGCCTTCTCCGAGTCCCGTCAACTAAACAATGTCGGTTGGCGGGGCCCAGGGAAAGAGCCTTCTCTGTGGCGGCCCCGACTCTCTGAAACCAGCTCCCCCCAGAGATTAGAACTGCCCCTACCCTCCTTGCCTTTCGTAAACTTCTCAAACCCCACCTTTGTCATCAGGCATGGGGGAATTGAAACATCTCCCCCGGGCCTATATGATTTATGTATGGTATGTTTGTAGGTATGTCTGCTTAAAAATGGGTTTTTTTAACTATTTTAAATTTTAAATTGTATATTATTAGATTTGTTATGAATTGTTTTATTGTGTTGTGAGCCGCCCCGAGTCCACGGAAAGGGGCGGCATACAAATCTAATAAATAATAATAATAATAATAATAATAATAATAATAATAATAATAATAATAATAATTGTCTCTCCTTATCTCATATACCATATATCTTTTCTCCATTTCATATATCTTCTCTATTTTTCTATCTTTTCTTTATATATAATACTTCATGTCTGTCCTCTTCAATATGTATTGTGTATTGGACAAAATAAATAAATAAAATAAATATTTATATTTTTACTCGTGTTCAGGCCTTCTGGGGTTCGAGGATGATTTCAGCGCCATAAGCATGGAGAAGAAAAGGAATTTGCAGAACCAGCAGATGAGTGCCCGCCGAGAGCCCCCACCTCCACCCCAGGCCCCTGGCCGGTCGTAAGTCGCCTCCTTGAGATGGGCGTCTTGGGTTCAGTTGCAAGCGGCCGGCTTGACTCCATGATCTCGTCTATCGTCTCCAGATACCCCCGCGAGAAGGAGAGCGCCAACAAGGATCCGCCGAAAAGCAGTAACACCATGCGGACGTTCTTTGCGCCCTCCACCCAGTCGCAATCCGGGCAGAGGGAAGGGCTCATCAAGCATTATGTCCTCAAGCGGGAGAAGGAATACGTCAACATCCAGAACTTCAGGTAAGGGCTGCGCAAAGGTGCTTTGTTGAACTGGGCCTCTGAGGCTTCCGGCATTGCACGTCTGTTCCAAAAAAATAGAAACATAGAAGACTGATAGCAGAAAAAGACCTCATGGTCCATCTAGTCTGCCCTTATACTATTTCCTGTATTTTATCTTAGGATGGATCTGTTTATCCCAGGCATGTTTAAATTCAGTTACTGTGGATTTACCAACCACGTCTGCTGGAAGTTTGTTCCAAGGATCTACTACTCTTTCAGTGAAATAATATTTTCTCACATTGCTTTTGATCTTTCCCCCAACTAAATGATGGAGGATCGGAGCAGAAATGTCACCCACCCACCCAAGAAGTTTGATTTGATAGTTCCACAAAGCGTGGCATAAATGGTACATTTGGCTGGAGAAAAGACAACACACAGCTCCATCATGACCCTCTTAACCTTCACCCAAGCAACTATCCCACGAACCCATAAAATAATATTACGAATCATTGATAAAAGGATGAACCAATTTAAAACGATAAAGATTTAAACTCAAGTTTAGAAACTCAAAACTTTCATCTATGCTGATAGTAAATATCTTAAAAGCTGTAGGGTAATTGGGTCAACAGATGAGTTGACACTGTTTACGACATCTGATAAATTTATAGATATGAATTTACCTCTTTCTTCTTTCTCTTCTTTTTTATTTTTTCTCTTCTTTTACCTTCTTTCTCTTTCCTCTTCCTTTTTTTCCCTTTTATATCTATAAGCATGTACTTTGACTTATAACTGTATACTCAAAATTCATATACATTTCTACCAATATTTGCATAGCCCTTTTGCTTTATGTATCTCTTTCCCTATTTTCAATAAAAATTATATTTTCTTTTTTTAAAAAAAGAAGGAGCTTGATTTGAATAACAGATTGACAAGAGTTGCAAGGGAGTTTGTAGGTCATCTAGTCCAACCCCCGCTCAAGCAGGAGACCCTACACCCGTGAGGGGCAAACCTATGGTGTAGGTTGGAACATGCGCGCGCACCTTTGCCAGCCTGCTAGTCTTTGTGTTTCTGCTGCGCATATGCGGGACAGTGGGGCGCATGCAGAGGACTTTTAGCTTTTGAGGAAACGTCATTGTTTTGGGGTCATGATCGCTGACCTCTATCCCTTCCTTCCTTCCTTCCTTCAGCGAAGCAGTGGAAGTGATGTGCCGGTGCCTGGAGCCTGTTGGGGCCTGGATGGGTGTCAACAAACTCAAACTCAACCCAGACAAGACAGAGTGGCTTTGGGTCTTGCCTCCCAAGGACAATTCCATCTGTCCGTCCATTACCCTGGGGGGGGGGAGCTTTTGACCCCCTCAGAGAGGGGGCACAACTTGGGCATCCTCCTCGATCCACAGCTGACATTGGAACATCATCTTTTGGCTGTGGCGAGGAGGGCGTTTGCCCAGGTTCGCCTGGTGCAGCAGTTGCGGCCCTATTTGGACAGGGAGTCATTGCTCACAGTCACTCATGCCCTCATCACCTCGAGGTTCGATTACTGCAACACTCTACATGGGGCTACCTTTAAAAAGCGTTTGGAAACTCCAGATCGTGCAGAATGCAGCCGCGAGAGCCATCGTGGCGCTTCCAAGATTCGCCCACGTTTCTTCAACACTCCGTGGCTTGCATTGGCTGCCGATCAGTTTCCGGTCACAATTCAAAGTGTTGGTCATGACCTTTAAAGCCCTACATGGCAATGGACCAGATTACCTCCGGAACCACCTGCTACCGCACGAATCCCAGCGACCGATAAGGTCCCACAGAGTTTGCCTTCTCCAGGTCCCGTTGACTAAACAATGTCGTTTGGCGGGCCCCAGGGGAAGAGCCTTCTCTGTGGCAGCCCCGGCCCTCGGGAACCAACTCCCCCCGGAGATTAGAACTGCCCCCACCCTCCCTGTCTTTCATAAACTACTCAAGACTCATTTATACCGCCAGGCATGGGGGAGTTGAGATAGCTCTTCCCCCTAGGCCATTCCAAGTTATGCATAGTATGTTTGTGTGTATGTTTGGTTTTATAATAGGGGTTTTTAGTTGTTTTTTATTATTGGATTGTACATGTTGTGTTTATTATTGTTGTTAGCCACCCCGAGTCTGCGGAGAGGGGCGGCATACAAATCCAATAAATTATTATTATTATTATTATTAATTATTATTTGCCCTGCCTCAAAACCATTCCGCTTCCTTATGTATGTTGCAGGTTTTTTATAGGGACGTGGAACGTCAACGGACAATCGCCAGACGGGAGTTTGGAGCCTTGGTTGATCTCGGACTCGGAGCCTCCAGACATATATTGCGTAGGGTGAGATCCCTAGAGGGACCCAACCATTCTTCCTTTCTCTTTGCCACCATGGCGGTTCTGTTTCTACTGTTGTGCCTTGTGTTGTTGTTGTTTTTAACCGAGAGTTTATTCTCTCCAGTCGTAGCAATCTTTAAATTTGGCACAGAGAGAAAAATAATCCCCAGGATTTTTCCTGGGATTCTTAAATGTTAACCCAGAAGCAAAGGGTTAGTAAGGGTCCACTTACCTCCGGAAGGAAGTAATAACCACATTTTAAATGTTAAATACACTGCTCAAAAAAAATAAAGGGAACACTCAAAGAACACATCTTAGATCTGAATGAATGAAATATTCTCATTGAATGCTTCATTCTGTACAAAGATGAATGTGCTGACAACAAAATGAAATTGATTGTCTATCAGTGTTGCTTCCTAAGTTGACAGTTTGATTTCACAGAAGTTTGATTTACTTGGAGTTATATTTTGTTGCTTAAGTGTTCCCTTTATTTTTTTGAGCAGTATACATTGTCTTGAACTCCCTGGGGAAAGGAGGGGTGGGTGGATAGACAGATTGGACAAGTCTTGACTGCAACAAGGGTTCTTCTTCAAAGAACAGCAGCAACTAGCTTTGGAAGCAACTGCATTAATAACAGTAGCAATAGCACTTAGATTTATACAGTGATCCCCCGATTATCGCGAGGGTTCCGTTCCAAGACCCCTCGCGATAATCGATTTTTCGGGATGTAGTGGTGCGGAAGTAAAAACACCATCTGCGCATGCGCGCCCCTTTTTCCATGGCCGCACATGCGCAGATGGTGGAGTTTGCGTGTGGGCGGCGGGGAAGACCTAGGGAAGGTTCCTTCGGCCGCCCAACAGCTGATCTGCTCTGCAGCGCGGCAGCAGCGAGGAGCCGAAGATGGGGTTTCCCCGTTGCCCAGGCAACGGGGAAACCCCATCTTTGGCTCCTCGCTGCTGCCGCGCTGCGGAGCAGATCAGCTGTTGGGCGGCCGAAGGAACCTTCCCTGGGTCTTCCCGCCACCCAGGCAAAGGGGAAACCCCAAGATCGCTTGCCGCTCGAGAGCAAGAGGGGGAGAGATAGAGAAAGAGAGAGAAGGAAAGAAAGAGATGAGAGAGGGAGGAAGAGAGTGTGAGAGAGGAAGAAGCAAGATAGAGAAAGAGAGAGAGAAAGAAAGATGAGAAAGGAAGGGAGTGACGTCATCGGGTGGAAAAATCGCGATATAGCGTTTCGCAAAGATCGAGATCGCGAAACTCGGGGGATCACTGTATACTGCTTCACAGTGATTTACAGCCCTACTCTAAATAGTTATAGTTATAGTTAGTTATAGTTTACTAGATTTGTATGCCGCCCCTCTCCCAATGGTTTAATGGAAAATGGTTTACAGAGTCAGCATATTGCCCCCAATAATCCGGGTCCTTATTTTACTGACCTTGGAAGAATGAAAGGCTAATGCAATAGCATAGAAACATAGAAGTCTGACAGCAGAAAAGACCTCATGGTCCATCTAGTCTGCCCTTATACTATTTCCTGTATTTTATCTTACAATGGATATATGTTTATCCCAGGCATGTTTAAATTCAGTTACTGTGGATTTACCAACCACGTCTGCTGGAAGTTTGTTCCAAGGATCTACTACTCTTTCAGTAAAATAATATTTTCTCACGTTGCTTTTGATCTTTCCCCCAACTAACTTCAGATTGTGTCCCCTTGTTCTTGTGTTCACTTTCCTATTAAAAACACTTCACACAGCAATGGCTCTTAAACTTATATACCCTTTCACAGTGCTTTGCAGTCTGCTCTAAGCAGTTTATAGAGTCAGCATATGGCCCCCAACAATTTGGGCCCTCCTTTGACCAACCTCAGAAGAATGAAAAGCTGAGCCAACTTTGATCTGGTCTCAATTGAACTGCAGAGTTAGTCTGCAATACTCCATTCTAACCACTATGCCACCAGGACTCTTATATAGCAATAGCTTATATACCGCTTTACAGGGCTTTACAGCCCTCTCTAAGCAGTTTAGAGAGTCAGCCTCTTGCCCCCAACAATCTGGGTCCACATCCTCGAAAGGATGGAAGGCTGAGTCAACCTTGTGCCGATCAGGATCGAATTGCTAGCAGTGGGAATGCAGAGTTAGCCTGCAACACTGGATACCAATTAAGATGTTCCGCCCCAGACGCCTGATGGACCCTGAGGGCTTTCAGACGGCGCTTGGGGTTATACCAGAGGCACTTGTCCACAGTTCGGCAGAGTCTCTTGCGGAAGCCTGGAACAAGGCCGCAGCGGAGGCTCTTGACCGGATTGCGCCTTTGTGACCTCTCCGAGGTGCTAGACCCCGTAGAGCTCCATGGTTCAACGAGGAGCTCCGGGAGTTGAAACGCCAGAAGAGACGTCTAGAGAAGCGATGGAGGAAGAGTAGGTCTGAATCCGACCGAACACTTGTAAGAGCTTTTATTAAGACTTACAAAGTGGCACTCAAGGCGGCAAGATGCGCGTACCATGCCGCCTTGATTGCATCAGCGGAATCCCGCCCGGCCGCTCTGTTTAGGGTGACCCGCTCCCTTCTTAACCAGGGGGGAGTTGGGGAGCCCTTACAGAGTAGTGCCGAGGACTTTAACACGTTTTTCGCTGATAAAGTCGCTCGGATCCGAGCCGACCTCGACTCCAATTGTAAAACAGAGTCGACTGACAACGAGTCAGTCGAGGTGACTGGGGCACGTACTTGTCCACCTGTCTGGGAAGAGTTTGATCTGGTGACACCTGATGAAGTGGACAAGGCCATCGGAGCTGTGAGTTCCGCCACCTGTTTACTGGATCCGTGTCCCTCCTGGTTGGTTTCGGCCAGCAGGGAGGTGACACGGAGCTGGGCCCAGGAGATTACCAACGCTTCCTTGGGGAGGGGAGTTTTTCCATCACTCTATAAAGAAGCGCTTGTGCGCCCCCTCCTCAAGAAGCCCTCCCTGGACCCAGCCGTACTTAACAACTATCGTCCAGTCTCCAACCTTCCCTTTATGGGGAAGGTTGTCGAGAAGGTGGTGGCACTCCAGCTCCAGCGGTCCTTGGAAGAAGCCGATTATCTAGGTCCCCAGCAGTCGGGTTTCAGGGCCGGTTACAGCACGGAAACCGCTTTGGTCGCGTTGATGGATGATCTCTGGCGGGCCCGGGACAGGGGTTTATCCTCTGTCCTGGTGCTCCTTGACCTCTCAGCGGGTTTCGATACCATCGACCATGGTATCCTTCTGCACCGGCTGGAGGGGCTGGGAGTGGGAGGCACTGTCCTTCAGTGGTTCTCCTCCTACCTCTCTGGCCGGTCGCAGTCGGTGTTAGTGGGGGGCCAGAGGTCGACTCCTAGGTTTCTCCCTTGTGGGGTGCCTCAGGGGTCGGTCCTCTCCCCCCTGCTATTCAACATCTACATGAAACCGCTGGGCGAGATCATCCAAGGACATGGGGTGAGGTATCATCAATATGCGGATGATACCCAGCTTTACATCTCCACCCCATGCCCAGTCAACGAAGCGGTGGAAGTGATGTGCCGGTGCCTGGAGGCTGTTGGGGCCTGGATGGGTGTCAACAGACTCAAGCTCAACCCGGATAAGACGGAGTGGCTGTGGGTTCTGCCTCCCAAGGACAATCCCATCTGTCCGTCCATCACCCTGGGGGGGGAATTATTGACCCCCTCAGAGAGGGTCCGCAACTTGGGCGTCCTCCTCGATCCACAGCTCACATTAGAACAACATCTTTCAGCTGTGGCGAGGGGGGCGTTTGCCCAGGTTCGCCTGGTGCACCAGTTGCGGCCCTATCTGGACCGGGACTCATTGCTCACAGTCACTCATGCCCTCATCACCTCGAGGTTCGACTACTGTAATGCTCTCTACATGGGGCTACCTTTGAAAAGTGTTCGGAAACTTCAGATCGTGCAAAATGCAGCTGCGAGAGCAGTCATGGGCCTACCTAGGTATGCCCATGTTTCACCATCACTCCGCAGTCTGCATTGGTTGCCGATCAATTTCCGGTCACAATTCAAAGTGTTGGTTATGACCTTTAAAGCCCTTCATGGCATCGGACCAGAATATCTCCGAGACCGCCTCCTGCCGCACGAATCCCAGCGACCGATTAGGTCCCACAGAGTGGGCCTTCTCCGGGTCGCGTCAACTAAACAATGTCGGGTGGCGGGCCCCAGGGGAAGAGCCTTCTCTGTGGCGGCCCCGGCCCTCTGGAACCAACTCCCCCCAGAGATTAGAACTGCCCCTACTCTTCCTGCCTTCCGTAAACTCCTTAAAACCCACCTTTGCCGTCAGGCATGGGGGAACTGAAACATCTCCCCCTGGGCACGTTTAATTTATGCATGGTATGTCTGTGTGTGTGACTGTTAGCATATGGGGTTTTTTAAATATTTAAATATTTTAAATTTGTCTGATTGCTTATGATTTGTTTTTACATGTTGTGAGCCGCCCCGAGTCTTCGGAGAGGGGCGGCATACAAATCTAAGTAATAAATAAATAAATAAATACTAACCCCTGCACCAATAGGACTTTTCAAGCCGAGGATGGCTGATGATGGACTGGCTGTTGGGGTGTTGAGGCCACCCTCAGCACCTGCTGAACTCTCCCCCTCCAGGTTCCAGGAGCTGGACCTGAGCACAGAAGCCTTCTTCTACTTCGACTCCAACAAAGAGCAAGAGTGGTTGGCAGCTGTGGAGAAGGCTTTGCACCACAAAGCCAAGTACAGGAAAGTAAGTCCAATTTCCCCCACCCTGTTGCACGCAGGTCAGCTATCTCCCTAGATCAGGGCCAGTAATTGAAAACAGGAAATCTGGTAGATTTGTACCAAAGCTAAGGCGGAGCTGTACTGTAGCTAAAAAATATTGGATAGAAATTCAAATATGGCTTGAGAACATAGTGAAACAGTGTACAGTGGTACCTCTACCAAAGAATGCCTCTACTTACGAACTTTTCTAGATAAGAACCAGGTGTTCAAGATTTTTTTGCCTCTTCTCAAGAACCATTTTCCACTTTCAAACCCGAGCCTCTGAAACTGTAACCCGAAAAGGCAGGGAGAAGCCTCCGTGGGGCCTCTCTAGGAATCTCCTGGGAGGAAACAGGGCTGGAAAACATGGGGAGAAGCTTCTGTGGGGCCTCTCTAGGAATCTCCTGGGATGAAACAGAGGCTTCTCCCTGCCTTTGCCGGCCCTGTTTCCTCCCAGGAGATTCCTAGAGAGGCTCCACAGAGGCTTTTCCCTGCCTTTTCCGGCTCTATTTCCTCCCAGGAGATTCCTAGAGAGGCTCCACGGAGGCTTCTCCCTGCCTTTTCCAACACTGTTTCCTCCCAGGAGATTCCTAGAGAGGCCCCACAGAGGCTTCTCCCTGCCTTTTCCGGCTCTATTTCCTCCCAGGAGATTCCTAGAGAGGCCCCACAGAGGCTTCTCCCTGCCTTTTCCGGCCCTGTTTCCTCCCAGGAGATTCTTAGAGAGGCCCCACGGAGGCTTCTCCCCGCCTTTTCCGGCCCTGTTTCCTCCCAGAAGATTCCTAGAGAGGTCCCACAGAGGCTTCTCCCTGCGTTTTCCGGCCCTGTTTCCTCCCAGGAGATTCTTAGAGAGGCCCCACAGAGACTTCTCCCTGCCTTTTCCAGTTATAGTTTCGGAGGCTCGGGTTCGTAAGTGGAAAATGATTCTTGAGAAGTGGCAAAAAAAATCTAGAAAAGTTTGTAAGTAGAGGTATCACTATATTTTGAAAGTAATGTAAAAGAATTAGAGATAAGATGGTAGAGAGCAGGGCAGCCGTTCTAGGATCGTCAATCTTTGCAGGTGCAGCTGGTGCGCCTGGTTGGCATGATGCTGCTGATCTTCGCCAGGAAGGATCAGATGGACTCCATCAAAGACGTGGTGGCGGAGACGGTTGGCACTGGGATCATGGGCAAGATGGTGAGCGGACGGGCGGGATGAGGCCCCGATGTTGTCGTGTCCCCAGGTTGACGCCTCGTCCAACCGACCCTTTCCTTCCGCTCTTCCTTCTTCCATCCGTCCGTGCTCCTGCAGGGCAACAAAGGTGGCGTCGCCGTCAGGTTCGTCTTCCACAACACCAGCTTCTGCATCGTCAACTCCCACCTGGCCGCCCACGTGGAGAACTTTGAGCAGCGCAATCAAGACTATAAGGACATCTGCGCCCGCATGAGCTTCCAGGTTCCCGACCAGAACCTGCCCCAGCTGACCATCATGAAACACGAGTGCGTCCGAACGGTGGCTGGCGGGAGGCAGGGAGGAAGTGGCTTACAGCGGGGGCTGCGTTGTTTAATTTATTTGACTTCTATGATAAAACTGAAGGGGTCCAAAGATGGGTTACAAAAATGGTGGGGGGTCTTAAGCATAAAACTTATCAGGAAAGATTGGGGGGGGTGTACCTCCTTGAGGTTGTTCAACAGCCACACCCACAAATCCATCACATTCTCCAATCTCCAAGTGCCATGTTGACAGAGAACACCCATCTCTTTTTGTGTAGGTGCAGAGGTACAGTGGCAAAGTGGTACATTCTGAGCAGAGACAGGTTACAAGCGGTGTGCCACAAGGGTCCGTTCTGGGTCGTATTCTGTTTAATATGTTTGTGAGTGACATAGGGGAAGATTTGGTAGGGAAGGTTTGCCTATTTGCCGATGACTCTAAATTGTGCAATAGGATTGATATTCCTGGAGGGGTCTGTAATATGGTAAATGATTTAGCTTTACTAGATAAATGGTCAAAGCAATGGAAACTGCAGTTTAATGTTTCCAAATGTAAAATAATGCACTTGGGGAAAAGGAATCTTCAATCTGAGTATTGCATTGGCAGTTCTGTGTTAGCAAAAACTTCAGAAGAGAAGGATTTAGGGGTAGTGATTTCTGACAGTCTCAAAATGGGTGAGCAGTGTGGTCGGGCGGTAGGAAAAGCAAGTAGGATGCTTGGCTGCATAGCTAGAGGTATAACAAGCAGGAAGAGGGAGATTGTGATCCCGCTGTATAGAGTGCTGGTGAAACCACATTTGGAATACTGTGTTCAGTTTTGGAGGAGACCTCACCTACAAAAAGATATTGATAAAATTGAACGGGTCCAAAGATAGGCTACAAAAATGAGGGAAGGTCTTAAGCATCAAACTGATCAAGAAACACTAGAACTGCTGAACATCTGGCAGCCGGCAGTCAGCAGAATTAGCCTGCAGTACTGCATCCTAACCACTGCACCACCGCGGCTCTGATAGTTTCTTTGCTCTTTCTCGTATCCTTCAGCATTGTCATCTGGCTGGGAGATTTGAACTACAGGCTTTGCCTCCCCGACTCCAATGATGTGAAATGCCACATCGCTAAAAACGAGCTTCAGAAACTGCTCACGTTTGACCAGGTAAGAAGCGAAAGGAGGAAGGAGCTCCCTGGAGGTTTGGTGGTGGTTGTTTCTCTAAGTTGAAATATCTCTCTCTTTTGGATATGGGTGCTTCCTCCCGTGATTTAATCATACAATTTGTGGCCATTGTGATGATCCTGCCATCTGGAGCCCATTTTACTTATGTAACGTTTGTCGTAGTCGTTAGTGCAAAGGCTTAAGTTACATTCATTAAAGTCCAGCTTTTATGGGCTGCTTGGAAGTTTCCTTCTTTTGCAGTCAGCAGCTGTTTCTTACATGCCTAGACACCAACTACCGTATTTTTCAGAGTACAGTGGTACCTCATCTTACGAACGCCTCTTCTAACGAACTTTTCAAGATACGAACTCGGTGTTTAAGATTTTTTTGCCTCTTCTTACGAACTATTTTCACCTTACGAACCCAAGCAGCTGCTGCTGGGATGAAGGGGTTTCTTTTTTTCCCCTTTTTTGAAGAAAGAAAAGGGAGGGGCTGCTTGGAGTAGGAAACATTTTGCAGAGAACAACGTGCTTGCAAAGGAACTGAAAGGGTGTCTTTTTAAGAAAGAAAAGGGAGGAGGGAGGGGCAGCTTGGGGGAGGAAACTTTTTGCAGAGAACAACGTGCTTGCAAAGGTACTGAAAGGGTGTCTTTTTAAGAAAGAAAAGGAAGAAGGGAGGGGCAGCTTGGAGTAGGAAACTTTTTGCAGAGAACAACGTGCTTGCAAAGGTACTGAAAGGGTGTCTTTTCAAGAAAGAAAGGGGAGGAGGGAGGGGCAGCTTGGGGGAAGAAACTTTTTGCAGAGAACAACGTGCTTGCAAAGGAACTGAAATGGTGTCTTTTGAAGAAAGAAAAGGGAGGAGGGAGGGGCAGCTTGTGGGAGGAAAATTTTTGCAGAGAACGACGTGCTTGCAAAGGAACTGAAAGGGTGTCTTTTGAAGAAAGAAAAGGGAGGGGCGCCCCCCTTGCCTTTCTTCCTTCCCACTCACCCTTTAGCCTAGCCTTGCTTCTTCCACCCGCCCCCTTTAGCTGCTCCTCCCTGCCCTCTGTTCGCCTCCCTTCTAAAGTTTGGGATTTTCCTGAAGGATTTGCACGCATGATTTGCTTTTACATTGATTCCTATGGGAAACATTGTTTCGTCTTACGAACCTTTCACCTTACGAACCTCCTCCTGGAACCAATTAAGTTCGTATGATGAGGTACCACTGTATAAGACACACTTTTTCCCTCCCTAAAAGAGGCTAAACATTCAGGTGCATCTTATATTCTGAATGTAGCTCCCTCCCCCCGCCCTAACTATGTGCTAACTATCTTCCCAGCTCTTCCCTTGCAGGTTCTTTCATTGTTACTCTTTACGAAGAATGTTTTCCAAGCCCTAAGTCTTTGCAGGCTTTTTTTTCATTGCTCTAACCTGCTCCAAATGTTTCTTTCCAGCCCTAACCAGGTGCTAACAATGTTCCCAGCTCTTACTGGCTTGCAAACCCTTCCATTTTTACTCTTTGCGAAAAACGTTTTCCAAGCCCTAAGTCTTTGCAGGCTTTTTTTTCATTGCTCTAACCTGCTCCAAATGTTTCTTTCCAGTCCTAACCAGATGCTAATGATTTTCCCAGCTCTTATTGGCTTGCAAGCTCTTTCACTGTTACTTCCCAAAGTTATGTGATAGGCAGTCTTTATGTTTTTCACAACCCTCCCTGCCAATACTAGATGGTCAGAGTAACGTCAGCGACTGTCTTTTTGCCTGCAGCTGAACATTCAGCGCACCCAGAAAGCAGCTTTTGCCGATTTCACGGAAGGCGAAATCAAGTTCATCCCCACATACAAATATGACTCTAAAACAGATCGCTGGGATTCCAGGTAAGAATGCCGCCCCAATAGTTCAATCTCACCCAGTAATTCAATCCAGGTAAAAATGTCACCCCAATAGTTCAATCCAGGTAAGAATCTCACCTCAGTAGTTCAATCCAGGTAAGAATCTCATTCCAATAGTTCAATCCAGGTAGGATTCTTGCCCCAATAGTTCAATTCAGGTAAGAATCTCATTCCAATAGTTCAATCCAGGTAGGATTCTTGCCCCAATAGTTCAATCCAGGTAAGAATCTCATTCCAATAGTTCAATCCAGGTAGGATTCTTGCCCCAATAGTTCAATCCAGGTAAGAATCTCATTCCAATAGTTCAATCCAGGTAGGATTCTTGCCCCAATAGTTCAATCCAGGTAAGAATCTCATTCCAATAGTTCAATCCAGGTAGGATTCTTGCCCCAATAGTTCAGTCCAGGTAAGAATCTTACCCAGTAATTCAATCCAGGTAAGAATCTTGTTCCAATAGTTCAATCCAGGTAGGATTCTTGCCCCAATACAGTGATCCCTCGATTTTCGCAGCTTCAAACTTCACGAAACGCTATACCACGGTTTTAAAAAAAACATTAACTAAAAAATACTCCACGGTTTTTTTGCTATACCACGGTTTTTCCCACCCGATGACGTCATACGTCATCACCAAGAGTCACTTCTCTGTCTCTTTCTCTTTCTTTCCTGTCATTCTCTGCTTCAATCATTTTCTCATTTCTCTTTTTTTCTCCCCTTTTTTCTATCATTTCTCTCTCTCTTCCTTCCACTCTTCTCTCTCTCTCTTTCTTCCTCTCTCTCACTCTCTTCCTTTCTCATCTTTCTTTCTCTCTCTCTTTATCTTGCTTCTTCCTCTCTCACACTCTCTTCCTCCCTCTCTCATCTCTTTCTTTCCTTCTCTCTCTTTCTCTATCTCTCCCCCTCTTGCTCTCGAGCGGCCGGGCGAATGGCGGGTGGCCGGGCGAACGGCGGCCGGGCGAGCGAACGGGCGAGCGGCGGGCAGGCGGGCAAGCGGGTGCTGGGGGGCGGGGGCAGCCAACATTCAAAGCAATCTTTGTCGGCTTCCGCACTTTCTTCGCTCCCCGCCTCCACCATCTGCGCATGCGCGGCCATGGAAAAAGGGCGCGCATGCGCAGATGGTGTTTTTACTTCCGCACCACTATACCGCCAAAAATCGATTATCGCGGGAGGTCTTGGAACGTAACCCCCGCGATAATCGAGGGATCACTGTAGTTCAATCCAGGTAAGAATCTCATTCCAATAGTTCAATCCAGGTAGGATTCTTGCCCCAATAGTTCAATCCAGGTAAGAATCTCATTCCAATAGTTCAATCCAGGTAAGAATTTCGTTCCAATAGTTCAATCCAGGTAGGATTCTTGCCCCAATAGTTCAGTCCAGGTAAGAATTTTACCCAGTAATTCAATCCAGGTAAGAATCTCATCCCAATAGTTAGTTTCCACCCACCTAGCTTACCTAGAACTCAATGGTCTTGTACAAAAGGTGGGTGGGTGGGAGCTGCTAAATGAGGATAGATCCCATAGAAGGATGGATCTCAGGAATTAAAAATTGTTCGGTCCGGAGATCACGGAGGATAATGTGGTGAGCATCCTGCAGGCTTCCAGAATACGTCCCTGATATTGATCCTCTCTCCTTCCAGTGGAAAATGCCGTGTGCCCGCTTGGTGTGACCGGATTCTCTGGCGAGGGGGCAACATCCACCAACTTCAATACCGCAGCCACATGGAACTGAAAACAAGCGACCACAAGCCCGTCAGCTCCCTCTTCCTCATAGGGGTAATTGCAGTCCGTCGCTCGGTTTCTGACGTGTGGTGCCTGCTTGCAGCTGGTTGTACTATAGGGCGTTGTGGCCGGTCAGCCTCTCCAGCATCCAAATCAGATGAAGAGGCAGTATGGGAGTCGGGGCCAGCATCAAGGCAACCTGGGATTTCCGAGGGGGAAGAGGGAAGGCAGCTGTCAAGAGATAGAAACAGAGGCAGAACATGGGCCGTCCATCAACCCTACGATGGAGAATCAACAGCTCCCAGCTCTGGAAGTAGCTAATCAGGAAGACGAGGAACAGTTGGGTCCAGTGCCTGATAATGTGGATGCGCAGAAGGCAGAGGAGAGGAGAGCAATGGAAATCTATGGGTTGGTCCTTGGGAGGGAAGAGCCACTGGGGATAAAAGGCAGAGAGCAAAGATGAATAGGCGTGGCAGACAACTACCGTATTTTTCAGAGTATAAGAACACACACACACACACACCCCAAAAAAAAAGTGGAAATGTCAGTGCGTCTTATACACCAAAGCCATGCCCCTGCGTTCCATTTTTGCAAAAAATGACCCTTTTTTTTGCAAAAATCGGGTGCGCAAAGGGTTTGGCCAACGATAGGCTCCTACGGGTACAGTCAAGTGTGCAGAACAGGTAGAAAAAATTTGATTATTTTTTTTTCTTTTTTCCCCTTCTGGGAAATGTTTTCCCTTCTGGGTATGTTTTTCCTATCGCAGCAAATGAGGTTGAATGTGCGTTTGTGTGTGTACATACACATACAGTTTATATAGTAGATAATGTATGTTTTTGTATGCCTGTGTGTAATATGTATGTATGCAAAGAGTATATTTTGGATGTTCAGTAATAGCAAATAGATAGGGAAATTACGGTATATCTCTTTAAGGCGAGGAGAGGCCAGGCATCCTAACCCTAGCCCTTGACGTTAGTGACATCAAGTTGGCCAACTTTGAGCCAGTCACATGACCTTTAAGGCACACACACCCCGGTCACATGACCTTCAAGCCACTCCCACCTGGTCAGATGGCCAGCAAGCCACATCCACAAAATAAGCCTACAGCCACAGTGTGGCAGAAATTTTTTTTGCAGCCCTTCACTGGTTTGGGAGGCCTGCAAAGTGTTACTGAGGACTGTGGAAGGCAAAAACACCCCTGTTTTTGCAAAAGGGAAAATTAGGAAAAATTAGCCATTTTTCACAAAACCAGCATTTTTGCCAGCCCCTAGGAGCACTCTGCAGGCTTCCCAAACCCTCTGTGTGCCCTGTTTTTGCAAAGCGTTTGGGAAGCCTGCAGAGGACTAAAACTTTTTTTCCTTACTTACCTCTTTGAAATCTTGGTGTGTCTTACAGTCAGAAAAATATGGTATTCCTCTCCCTGCTGGTCCACCACTGATAGCCTGCACTTCTGAATGTTGTCTGAAAATTTTCAGAATTCTTCTTGGAATCTGCATTGTCTTCTGAGTGTGTGTGTGTGTGTTTGTGTGTGTGTGTGTGTGCTGCTTGAAGAAAGCTAGTGCACCTAGCTTTCTTTGCAAGTGTAAGGAAAGAGAGAGGGAGGGAGAGACTCCTGGTGCGTTGGAGTCATTTCAGGGGGAAAGAGAGCGAGCGAGCATCGCTTTCCACAGATTTTGTTAGCCTGCTGTGAGTGAGAGAGAGAGACTTTGCAGGGGCTGCTGGCACTCTTAATAAAGGGAACATTTAATTAATTGCAGAGGTCTTGTCATGTTTGGGAACCGTGTCAGAACATAGGGTTAAGAACATAAGAAGAGCCATGCTGAATCGGGCCAAAGCCCATCGAGTCCAGCATTCTGTGTCACACAGTTACCCACCAATTGTCCATGGGGATCTTGAGCAGAGAGAGAAGGCAAGACCCTCCCTTTCCCTTGACCCCCAACAAATGGGACCCAAGGGAATCCTGCCTGCCTCAACCAACATAGAGGCGGCGCTTGGACATTCAAGTCCAAGTTAGCAAAGCCTCCCTGGAAGGCCAGGTTGCAGATCCTGCTGGATCCACTCCAGAAACTCTTGAGAGTTGTTGGCCAGAGTTCGACCAAGTCAGGTATCTTCAGCTCAACTTTGAAGTCCTTTGTTCAAATAACGCAATCTTGGTTTTTGCCCAAAGGTGAAAGTTGTAGATGACCGACGGTACCGGAAAGTATTTGAGGACAGCGTTCGGATGATGGACAGGATGGAGAACGACTTCCTTCCATCAGTGGAGCTGAGCAGGAGGGAGGTAAGGGAGACCAAAAAGGAACCACCACCACCACTTCCCTTCTTCAGAAAGGAAGTTCTTTAGCCACGAGAAAAACCCCATCTTGGTGGTCTTCCAAGTGTATTGGACTTCAGCTCCCATAAATCGCTTAACACATGTGACTTTGGGAATTGAATCCAACACATCTGCAGGAAACAGGTGCCCCCAAGGGGAACCTGCCCCAGAAAGACCCAAATTCTTCAGAAGAAGGCAAAATGCCTGAAGTTCTTGGGTGAACCAGATTTCCTTCTTGCGTAAACTTAAAATAGAAGCCAATTCCGGTGTTTGGAGTGGGTTCCCTTTTCTGCTGAAAAATACTCAGGTGTCTTGTTCTTTCTTCTTCTTCTTCTTCATCTTTCCCTCTTCTTCTTCCTCCTCCTTCTTCTTCTCCTCCTCCTCTTCCTCCTCTCTCTTCTTCTCCTCTTTCTCCTCCTCCTCTTCCTCATCCTTCTCCCTCTTGTCTTCCTTCTCCTCCTTCTCATTCTTCTCTTCCTCCTCCTTTTTCTCCTCTTTCTTCTCTTTCTCCTTCTCCTCCTCCTCCTCTTTCTTCTTCTTCTCCTTCTCCTTTCTCTTCTTCCCCACAGTTCTCTTTCGAGAATGTAAAGTTTCGGCAACTGCAGAAGGAGAAATTCCAGATCACCAACAACGGCCAGGTTCCCTGCCACTTCTCCTTTATCCCCAAGCTCAACGACTTGCAGTACTGCAAACCGTGGCTCCGTGCCGAACCCTACGAAGGTTATTTAGAGCCAAGTGAGTCTTAAGAAATAAGTTGGGATTTTGATGTTCTCTCTCTTCTCCCTCCCCCCTCACCCATGCTTCTTTGTGGTGGAGCCGAGTCCACCTTCAAGATCCGGTCTTGAAGCTTCCACAAGTTCTCCTTTGCCCATCCCAGGTGAGACTGTGGACATCTCCTTGGACGTCTACGTCAGCAAGGACTCCGTGACCCTTCTCAATTCGGGGGAGGACAAGATCGAGGAGATCCTGGTCCTTCACCTCGACAGGGGCAAGGACTACTTCCTCACCATCAGCGGCAACTACCTGGCCAGCTGCTTCGGGACCTCGCTGGAAGCCCTCTGCCGGATGAGGCAGCCCATCCGCGAAGTCCCCGTCACCAAGCTCATTGACCTGGTAGGAAGCTGAGGGCCAGCCTCCTGGGATGTTGGATGGTAGCTGAACTCAACGGAGCATCTCCTTTCCTCGCCCGCCTTGCCTGCTCCTCCTCCGCCCCTTTCATCCCTGCCGACGCGGAGGAGGACTTTCAGGCCCTTCCCAGGCGGCCTCTTGCAGCTTTGCCTTCGCTTTCCTGTCGTGCTGTCCAAATCCTGCCCTCCTCATTGAATCCGCGTTGCGTCTCTCGTTTCCACCTGCCCTTTTAACCCAAGCTTCCCCTTGCCGCAGCCTTGCCTTTCAGCGCTGTGCGTTTCCCCCACCATCTGGCTTCTGACTTTCCCTTGAAGACGGTGGGTTCCTTTCTCCGCTTTGGACTCGTGCCAATTAACACATGTTGTGTCTTTTGTCTTTTTTTCCTTTCCTTGCCTCCTCCTCCATGTGCTCTCAGGGAGAGGACAGCTGCCTTGAAAAGGTAACGGGGCTGGGAAGCTTTTGCCGTTCTCTCGGTAGGTGCGGAAAACTAGCTGAAACAAAGCCCGGGGGGGGGCAAGAGGGGGCACTGCCTGGAAAGAAATGCAGAATTTCTCCAATGTGCTGCTAAGGAGAGTCCAACATGGGTCATACTTCAGGCCTATTGGTAGGGACTGAGTTTGTTCTGTCGCGCTCTCTGGTAGAATCCTCCCGAAAAGTCACACGTACAAATTTCAGACACAGCCACACATTTGAAAATTCAAAACAATGTTCTTTATAACGGAAATTCACTTAAACGAAGCACTCTTTTTGTATAGCAAAGAGCACTCGTCTCCAAACAAACTGGTAATTGGTACAAGTCCCTTATCAGTTCTGAGATACTTAGCTTGCAGCTGTGAGGCAATTCACAGTCCTTCTTTCACAAAGTGAAACACACTTTGCTCTGTTTTAGTTTCAAAGCGGGGGGGAAAAGCAATACACCAAGGTCGAAGTCAGCAGGGCAGGCATGAAACACAACAATCAGATTATCCTCCACAATGGCCAAACCCACACGCTACTCTTTATAGCAGCCTCACTAATTACCACAGCCCCACCCAACCACAGGTGGCCTCATTTTCTTTGATAATAATCTCTCAGTTGTTGCTGCCTATGCATCGCTCTCCGCATGCGTGGCTGTATCATTAACTCTTGTTCCGAATCCAAGGAGGAGAGAGATAATTGATCTCCTTCTCAGCTGTCTGCCACACTCTCCTCCTCCCTGTTACTCATGTCTTCTTGGTCAGAGGACCCTTCATCAGCAGATTCCACCGGGAGCAAAACAGGCCTGCGGCATGTGGATGTCTCCCCCACATCCACAGTCCTTGGGGCAGGAGCTGGGCCAGAGCTAACCACAACAGAGTTTAAATTTAAATATTTGACAGTGCCCCCTCTCTGCCCCAAAGAGTTCAGCTTTTTAAACTCAGTCCATTAGTACAATTCCTCTTCGACTGTTTTTTCCAAATTAGCTCATGTTGGACTCTCCTCTAACAGATTTTTATTTAAGCAAGGGGAAGCAAGCTGAGGTTGAATTATGGCACGGGGAAAACACAGCTTGGTGGCAGTGTCTGCGGAGGAGATTGGAATTGTCCCTGTAGTCCTCGACGTACGAAAAACAGTTGAGCCCAAAATTTCCGTCGCTAAGCGAGACCTTTTTTTGTCCCGTTTTAAGACCTTTCCACAGTTTTGTTAAAGCGAGTCGCTATCTTAACACGGCTCTTTGGTAAATCTGGCTTCCCCGTTTGACTCTGTCGGTCAGAAGACCCCCAAAGGGGGACCAGACGACCTTGGAGCACTGCAGCCCATCATAAAAATGAGTTCAGTTGCCAAGGCTCTGAATTTGCAAGGGTCAAAAAATGTGAGGAATGGTCATACGTCCACTTTTTTTCAGTGTTGTTGTAACTTTGAACAGTCGTTAAGGGAACTGTTGTGTGAGTCGAGGACTGCCTGGAATAGATGCACAATTAACACAAGTGGCAAACGGGATATGGCAGGGGTGAAATCCAGCAGGTTCTGACCGGTTCTGGAGAACCGGTAGCAGAAATTTTGAGTAGTTCGGAGAACCGGCAAATACCACCTCTGGCTGGGCCCCAGAGTGGGGAGGGAATGGAGATTTTGCAGTATCCTTCCCCTGCCACGCCCACCAAGCCGCACCCACAGAACTGGTAGTAATAAAACATGGATTTCACCACTGGAATATGTGTTAGTGGTGTGATATGGTTGTTGGGTTTTGTTTTGTTTTTTTATAAAAGTCAATTGGTTGGTTGGTGGGTGGGTGGGTGGGTGGGTGGGGTGGGTTGAGTTCATAGTTCCCTCTAAGCTGAGCAGTGAGCAATCGCTCACTTAAAAATCATCATCAACTCAGAGTTTTCCAAACCTACCCAGAAGCCGAGAGGGAAAGAGTGAGAGGGAAGGAGAAAGAGAGGAAGAAAGGAAGAGAGAGAAACAGATAGAAAAAAGAGAGGAAGGAAAAGAGAAAGAAAAAGAATGGGAGTAAGGAAGAGAGAAAGAAAATCAAAATGTATTTTGAAACTAGCTCAACTATTTAAGTGGCATTTTGATATTGATAGAGTTGCCCTATTATGAGCTCACTGTTATAGACACACAGAAGAGTATTTTATTTTGAAATTCTCTGAGGCAAAACAGGGTGGGTTTTTTATTTGTTTGTTTGTTTATTTAATATTTCTGTGCCGCCCAGTCCCGAAGGGACTGCCGCTCAGACACTATACTTTTCCGCCCACCCACCCCAAAAAATTAGAGGGAACACTGGTTGAGTTGGGTTGGTTGGTTGGTTGGTTGGTTGTTTGCCGCCCAATCCCGAAGGACTCAGGGCGGCTTACAACGTTATAAAAATACAAGCCAAGGTGGCGCAGCAGGTAGAGTGCAGTACTGCAGGCCACAAAAGCTGACTCCTGGTTCTGCAAGTCAGCGGTTCAAATCTCATCACGGGCTCAAGGTTGACTCATCCTTCCATCCTTCCGAGTAATAGCCTACAATACTGAACTCTAACCACTACACTGCCAAGATAAATCGATGTGCTTCTTGCTCTTGCTTTCCTCTTGTCGCAGCAGTCTCCATGCTGGCTATTTTGTTCATAACGGTGCCATTTGTAAAACAACCAAGAGAAACTTTTTTTGAAGTCCAAAACATTCTAGATTGCATGCGTTCCGAGACCGCCTGCGAAAGTCGAATTTCCGCAAAGTAGAGGTGCGGAAGTAAATACACTATTTTTGGCTATGAACAGTATCACAAGCCTTCCCTTAACACTTTAAACCCCTAAATTGCAATTTCCCATTCCCTTAGCAACCATTTAGATTATTACTCACCCTGTTTATTTATTAAAGTTTATTTAAAAAATATTTATTAAAGGCAAACAAAAGTTTGGCGATGACATATGATGTCATCGGGCGGGAAAAACCGTGGTATAGGGAAAAAAACCCATGAAGCATTTTTTAATTAATATTTTTTTAAAACCGTGGTATAGACTTTTCGCAAAGTTTGAACCCGCGAAAAGCGAGGGAACACTGTAATTTAAAAAACAAAAAACAAAGGAACCCTTCTCTGTTTATTGTTGAAAGTGCTGGGGCAGCCACCGAACCATCTTTGTTCGGAAATGAACTTGTGGTGTTTTTACTCCCACGATCCACTGCAGATTATTTCAGGCCTCCCGTTTTTAGCAAGGCAATTTGGGATAGGAAAAATCATCCTGGTGTCACTACTTAAAAAAAAAAAGGTTCACTCTTGATCATCTGCTGTTCCACTTGAGAGGTAACAAAAGGTGCAAAAAAGGACAACAAGAACAATCAAGGAAATGGAGCCGCTCCCTGTGAAACCAGATTGCAACGCCTTGATCTCTTCAGCCTTGAAAGACAATGTTTAAGAGCTGACTTAATTAAAGTGTATAAAATTATGCATGGGATAGAAAGGGTGGATAGAGAAAAATCCTTTTCTCTATCACACAATACTAGGACGAGGGGGCACTCCCTAAAGCTCATAGGTAAGAAAGGGAGGACAAATAAAGGGAAATATTTCTTCACCCAGAGGGTCGTTGTTTCATGGAATTCACTTCCAGAAGAGGTCGTGATAGCTGTCAGCCTGGATAGTTTCAAGGCAGGATTAGACAGATTCATGGATGCCAAGTGTATCGGTGGTTATTGAAACGGATGTCCAAGTGCCTCTTCTATGTTGGTTGAGGCAGGCAGGATTCCCTTGAGTACCACTTGTTGGGGGTCAAGAGAAAGGGAGGGATTTGCCTTCTGATCCCCATGGACAATTGGTGGGCCACTGTGTGACACAGAATGCTGGACTCGAAGGGCTTTGGCCCAATTCAGCAGGGCTCTTCTTAGGTTCTTATGTAACAATTGGCCCAGTCTAGACTGAGAATCTACATTTTTTTCAAGTAGAGGTGACTTTTATGCGTACTCTTATGCTGCAAAGCAAAGGCGCCGTTTATTGGCCTTCCAGTAGGGTGATATGAAATAAGCCCCTCCCAAGTATTGGCAGGTTCTGATGCCGATCCATTTGCTTTCCAAACAGGAAAAGTCCCTTCTGAAGATGGTGCCTCAGGACGAAGACTCGATCGACCGACCGTTGCACATACCCAAGGAGATCTGGCTCCTGGTGGACCACCTCTTCAAGAACGCCTGCCATCAGGTATGCTTGGAGGCACCACTGAATAATAATACAGTGGTACCTCATCTTACGAACGCCTCTTCTAACGAACTTTTCAAGATACGAACCGGTGTTTAAGATTTTTTTGCCTCTTCTTCCAAACTATTTTCACCTTACGAACCCAAGCAGCTGCTGCTGGGATGAAGGGGTTTCTTTTCCCCCCCTTTTTTGAAGAAAGAAAAGGGAGGGACTGCTTGGAGTAGGAAACATTTTGCAGAGAACAACGTGCTTGCAAAGGAACTGAAAGGGTGTCTTTTTAAGAAAGAAAAGGGAGGAGGGAGGGGCAGCTTGTGGGAGGAAAAATTTGGTAGAGAACAAGGTGCTTGCAAAGGAACTGAAAGGGTGTCTTTTTAAGAAAGAAGGGAGGAGGGAGGGGCAGCTTGTGGGAGGAAAAATTTGGTAGAGAACAAGGTGCTTGCAAAGGAACTGAAAGGGTGTCTTTTGAAGAAAGAAAAGGGAGGAGGGAGGGGCAGCTTGTGGGAGGAAAAATTTGGTAGAGAACAAGGTGCTTGCAAAGGAACTGAAAGGGTGTCTTTTGAAGAAAGAAAAGGGAGGAGGGAGGGGCAGCTTGTGGGAGGAAAAATTTGGTAGAGAACAAGGTGCTTGCAAAGGAACTGAAAGGGTGTCTTTTGAAGAAAGAAAAGGGAGGAGGGAGGGGCAGCTTGTGGGAGGAAAAATTTTGCAGAGAACAACGTGCTTGCAGAGGCACAGAAACGGTGTCTTTTGAAGAAAGAAAAGGGAGGGACGCCCCCCTTGCCTTTCTTCCTTCCCACTCACCCTTTAGCCTAGCCTTGCTTCTTCCACCCGCCCCCTTTAGCTGCTCCTCCCTGCCCTCTGTTCGCCTCCCTTCTAAAGTTTGAGATTTTCCTGAAGGATTTGCACGCATTATTTGCTTTTACATTGATTCCTATGGGAAACATTGTTTCATCTTACGAACTTTTCACCTTACGAACCTCCTCCTGGAACCAATTAAGTTCGTATGATGAGGTACCACTGTAATAATTTATTAGATTTGTATGCCGCCCCTCTCCGAAGACTCAAGGCGGCTCACAACAATAATAAAAACAATATTATAGCGAAACAAATCTAATATTTAAAAAGAAGCATATAACCCAGGGAGGGCTCCAAACTTGGAGACTTTTAAGACTCGTGAACTTCAACTCCCAGAATTAAACTTGCTTCTGGGAGCTGCAAGTCCTCAAGTCTTAAAATTTGCCAAATTTGGAGACCTCCCTGATCTAAGCACGCATGGTTTTATTGCGACATCGTTGTTGCTCTTGGCTAAGTTGTGCGATGGCTTAGAAATGGGACTCTCGCCTCCCAATCAGGAAGCATTTGAGTTCAGTACTAGGTAGAGACAGATATTTCTCTCTCTGGACACAATTTATTTATTTGTTTATTATTTATTAATTAGATTTCTATGCCGCCCCTCTCCGTAGACTCGGGGCAGCTAACAACAGTAAAAAGACAATATGAACAAATATAATATTAAAGGTAATGTAAAAAACCCCAATTTAAGAAACCAATCATACATACAGACATACCATGCATAAATTTTATAAGCCTAGGGGGAAGGGGAAGTCTCAATTCCCCCATGCCTGACAACAGAGGTGGGTTTTAAGGAGCTTACGAAAGGCAAGGAGGGTGGGGGCAACTCTGATATCTGGGGGGAGTTGGTTCCAGAGGGTCGGGGCCACCACAGAGAAGGCTCTTCCCCTGGGTCCCGCCAAACGACATTGTTTAGTCGACGGGACCCTGAGAAGGCCAACTCTGTGGGACCTAACTGGTCGCTGGGATTCATGTGGCAGAAGACAGTCCCGGAGATATTCTGGTCCAATGCCATGAAGGGCTACAATGAGAATATATCTGATGGAAGCAGATATGATGACAATGAAACCAAGTGATAAAGAAGATTCAGAATACAGTGGTACCTCAAGATACGAACCCCTCGTCTTACGAACAACTCGTGATACGAACCCGGGGTTCAGAAAAATTTTGCCTCTTCTTACGAACTTTTTTTGAGTTACGAACCGGCGTTCGGAGACTGCTGGGAAGCCGCACGGCTGTTTTAACCCTGCTGTTCTGTTCGGGTCTATTTGACCCGAAGCCAAGTTTGAGTCCCTGTAAAAAAATTTCCCTGCATATCTGAAACTTGAAATTTCATGACTATTCATCATTTCAGGGGTTCTCTCTATGAAAATTTTTTTGGGGGGCTGGGGGGCTTAGTTTTTGCTGGGCAAAAAAAGTTACAAATCTTCTGTTCCCGGGTCACCCTGACCCGGACCGAAAACTCTTCATTTGCAGTGCTTATGTTTGGTCTTTTTGAAAGCTTTTTTCACTTGGAAAGTAGTCTGAACATTTCTGCACACAATGATATGAAAATTGAAATGAAAAAAGTAATTCTTATTGGTTTATTTTGCTGATATAATGCACGCCCCCCCGTTTTTGTGAAAGTTTTTTCAATTTATGGATAGTTTTGCTTGCAAAATGCATTCTATTTTACTGAAGTTGGTGTGGGATTGGTAGCTTGAACATTTCTGAATATAAGAAAAATATAAAGGAACTGAACAAAATGATTCTTACTGGTTTTTTAACATCAGAAATAAGGCCTCCCCTCCCCCCTCAGCTGCTTGCAACCATTTTCACTTTTTATTTTTTTATGCTCCAAATCCGAAATATTCTTTAAAATCTTAGGCATTCATTTACTCAATTTAACAATGCTGACCATCAAAAAAATATTTGTGGGGGTGGGGGGAAATTTTTTTTTCTGGGCAAAAAAAAAGTCACACTTAGTCTGTTCGGGTCATATAGACCCGGACCAAAATGATTTTTTTTAGGCACTTGAATTTGGTCTTTTTGAAAACCTTTTCAACTGGAAAACTAGTTTGAACATTTATGAACATAATGATATGAAAATTGAACTGGAAAAATTGAGACTTATATTTTTATTTTGATCAAAAAGCCCCTCCCCCCATCCTTTTTTAATTTTGTGTCAATTTCTATTTTTTAAGGCTACAAATCCCTAAGGAATTTTCCCCCAAAAGGTTTGATATACTAAATTGAACATTTCTGAATATAAGAAAAATATAAATGAACTGAACAAAATGGTTCTTATTGGTTTATTTTTGCCACAAAAGGGCCACCCCCCCTCGGCCTTGTTGTGTGCCATTATTGTCACTGTTTATACATATTTGTCTAGAAATATTTGGAATATCCTTTTGAAAATCAACCACATTGTAGCCAGAGAACTAATTTTATGAAACAAATCCATTTTACTAAAAAAAAGTATGTAAGTTTGAAATTAACAGCATAATTTTTATATAAATTGAAATAATTGAGGCATACTTTATGTGCAAAATAAACCAATATGCATCAATTTTTCCAGTTCAATTTTCATATCATTATGTTCAGAAATGTTCAAGCTACCAATCCCACACCAATTTTAGTAAAATAGAATGTATTTTGCTAGCAAAACTATCCATAAAGTGAAGACTATTTAAAAAAAACGGGGGGGGCGTGCATTTCATCAACAAAAGAAACCAATATGCATCAATTTTTCCAGTTCAATTTTCATATCATTATGTTCAGAAATGTTCAAGCTACCAATCCCATACCAACTTTAGTAAAATAGAATGCATTTTGCAAGCAAAACTATCCATAAATTGAAAAAAATTTCACAAAAACAGGGGGGGCGTGCATTATATCTGCAAAATAAACCAATAAGATTTACTTTTTTCATTTCAATTTTCATATCATTGTGTGCAGAAATGTTCAGACTACTTTCCAAGTGAAAAAAGCTTTCAAAAAGACCAAACATAAGCACTGCAAATGAAGAGTTTTCGGTCCGGGTCAGGGTGACCCGGGAACATAAGATTTGTTACTTTTCTTAAACAGAACAGCAGGGTTAAAAGGTGACAGCCGGGCGGCGGGGCTTCCCAGAAGGCTCCCGAACGCCGGTTCGTAACTCAAACAAAGTTCGTAAGAAGAGGCAAAATTTTTCTGAACCCCGGGTTCGGTTCGGGAGGTTGCTGGGAAGCCCCCCAGCCCGGCTGTCACCTTTTAAAACAGCCGCGCCGCTTCCCAGCTGTCTCCCGAAGCCGAACGCGGAAGTTCGGCTTTAGCGTTCGGCTTCAGGAGACAGCTGGGAAGCGGCGCGGGTGTTTTAAAAGGTCGCAGCCGGCCTGGGGGGCTTGCCAGCACCCCCCCCGAACCCCGAACCCGGGTTCAGGGGGGTGCTGGGAAGCCCCCCAGGCCGGCTGCGACCTTTTAAAACACCCGCGCCGCTTCGCAGCTCTCTCCCGAAGCCGAACGCGGAAGTTCGGCTTTAGCGTTCGGCTTCAGGAGACAGCTGGGAAGCGGCGCGGCTGTTTTAAAAGGTCGCAGCCGGCCTGGGGGGCTTGCCAGCACCCCCCCGAACCCCGAACCCGGGTTCAGGGGGGTGCTGGGAAGCCCCCCAGGCCGGCTGCGACCTTTTAAAACACCCGCGCCGCTTCGCAGCTGTCTCCCGAAGCCGAACGCGGAAGTTCGGCTTTAGCGTTCGGCTTCAGGAGACAGCTGGGAAGCGGCGCAGCTGTTTTAAAAGGTCGCAGCCGGCCAGGGGGCTTGCCAGCACCCCCCCGAACCCGGGTTCGGGGGGGGTGCTGGGAAGCCCCCCAGGCCGGCTGTCACCTTTTAAAACAGCCGCGCGGCTTCCCAGCAGTCACCGAAAGCCTTTTTTTTGCGGGGGTTTTTTGGTTGCACGGATTAATTGACTTTACATTGTTTCCTATGGGAAACAATATTTCGTCTTACGAACCTTTCGTCTTACGAACCTCCTCCTTGCACCTATTAAGTTCGTATCATGAGGTATTACTGTACTATAAAATCTGGAACATATTTTACGAATGTTTAGAACTAAGAAAAAACAAAACTAGAGTATATTAATTACATTAATTATAAAAGTAACGATATTGACTTTGTCTAATGAATCATCTCTTTAAAATGGTACTTGATAAGATATATGATCTGTATTAACTGAATTATTTCAAAAATGGTAACAGGAAGGTGGAAAAAAGCAAAGCAATATATAAAAGATAGTGACAGTAATTAATATGTTGATAGAAAGAGACGTAAGAAAACCTGATGGGGTAAAGTGTAAAATGTTAATACTTATATTAATTAATTATGTACTGTTTTAAAAATGTATATGTGTTTTTTGGGGGGGGGTTGTTATTGTTTTGTTTTTTCTCCTTTTTTGTATTGTTTTTAATATATATATAAACTAATAAAAAAAAAAATTTTTTTTAAAAAAAGGGAATATATCTGCTGAAAAAACCTCCATATTGGCGACAGGAAGGGCATCCGGACAGTAAACACTCAGCTCCATTCAGTTTATTTATTTTATTTATTTATTTATTTTATTTATCGCCCTTCTCCTTACAGACTCAGTTGCCCAGACTCCATCTCACAAGAGATTATGAGGTCATTAAAAGGAAATGATGATTGTTAGTGGTGGCTAGCAAATTGAAGTTTTCATATGGCAATTATTATTCTATTCCATTCTGTTCTCTGCCGTTTCTGTCTTAGATCGTGGCTAGCTTTGCCCATTGCAATATTGCTAATACAGTAGTACCTCTAGATACAAGCTGCTCCACATGCGAGTATTCCAAGTTATGAGCCGAGACGCGAGCAAAATTTCTGTTCGACACCCGAGCTCAAATTCGGGATACGAGCCGAGCTTCCACTAGGTGGCGCAAGAATTCCTTGCTTCCAGTTATCTGGGCGCTAAAAACAAAGTCTAAAGGCATTCATTCGAGATGCGAGTTGATCGACATACGAGCTCGGGTCAGGAACGAATTACAGTGATCCCTCGGTTAGCGCGGGGGTTACGTTCCAAGACCTCCCGCGCTAACCGATTTCCACGTTATACTGGATGCGGAAGTAAAAACACCATCTGCGCATGCGCGCCCTTTGTTCCATGGCCGCACATGCGCAGAAGGTGGAGCGACGCAAGTTCGGAGGCTGGCAATGCAATGGTGATTTTTCCGGGCTCCTCGCCGCTACCCACAGGGCAGCGCTGGCGGCAATGGCAATGGCAACCCTCCCTCCTTCCCTTCTCTCCTTCCCTCCTTCCTTCCTCTCACCGGCTTTCTTGGGGCAGCGCTGGCGGCAATGGCAATGGCAACCCTCCCTCCTTCCCTTCTCTCCGTCCCTCCTTCCTTCCTTTTTAGCGTCGCCGCCTCCACTCCGTGTGCAACGTTTAGGAGGCATCTTCCAACAAGTCTGAACAAGTTCCAACAGTTGCAAAGCTTTTTTTTGCGTTTGCAACGATTGGTCGAGATTTTGGCCAATCAGCAATCAGTATGACGTCATCGGGCGGGAAAAACCGTGGTGTAGGAAAAAAACCGCGGACTTATTTTTTAATTAATATTTTTTGAAAAACCGCGTTGCAGCGTTTCGCGCTAATCGAGAACGCGCAAATCGAGGGATCACTGTAGACTCATATGTCAAGGTACCACTGTATTGTGGTTTACGAATCACAATGTTAGAATTAACTCAGTAGGTTGAAGCAAGCTTGTATGACGTCCTAGCCTGTTTCATGAGTCCAGCACGAGTGTAACCTGGGGCTTCTCTCTGGCAGGAGGATCTCTTCCAGACCCCCGGCATGCAGGATGAAATGCAAGACATTATTGAGTGCCTGGACACCAGCATCCCGGAGTCCATCCGTATCCTTTTCCCGGAGAAGAGTACCAAACAGCTTTATTCTGGATTCCGTTTTTCCCTTCCCTGATGCCTCGAGTCTCCCTAACCCTAGTACAGAATAGTGCTCAAGTTATGTCTGTGTCGAAGCCTGCGCACTATAGTTTTAAGTCACAGCGGTCATAAAATGGGTCAGTCGCACAACCAATGATGATGTGACTTTTT
This sequence comes from Erythrolamprus reginae, assembly GCF_031021105.1. Taxonomy (NCBI): domain Eukaryota; kingdom Metazoa; phylum Chordata; class Lepidosauria; order Squamata; family Dipsadidae; genus Erythrolamprus; species Erythrolamprus reginae. Next base: position 45,319,347 of record NC_091957.1, read on the forward strand.
TTTGGTGACTATTCCACGACCAATCTGATCAGATGGTTTTTGTGGGGATTATTCAGCAAACACTGTGCTTGTACGTGTGAATGATCCCGGGGAAGAGCCTTCTCTGTGGTGGCCCTGACCCTCTGGAATCAGCTCCCCCCTGAGATTAGAACTGCCCCCACCCTCCTTGCCTTTCGTGAACTCCTTAAAACCCACCTCTGCCGTCAGGCATGGGGGAACTGAGACAACTTCCCCAGGCCTATATTGTTTATGTATGGTATGTTGTGTGCATGTTTTTTTTAATTATGGCTTTTTAGTTTTAATTATTAGATTTGTATTGTACATTGTTTTTCTATTAATGTTGTGAGCCGCCCCGAGTCTACGGAGAGGGGCGGCATACAAATTTGATAGATGGATGGATGGATGGATGGATGGATGGATGGATGGATGGATGGATGGATGGATGGATAAGCGGCCACAGATTTTGCCATGGCATAGGTCAGTGATGGTGAACCTTTTTTTCCTGGGGTGCTGAAAGAACATGCATGAACGCTATCATTCATGCACGAGTGCCCACACCTGGGGAGGGCAAAAACAGCTTCCCCCAAACCCCAGAGGCCCTCTGGAGGCTGGAAATGGCCTGCTTCCCAACTTCTGGTGGGCCCAGGAGGCTTGTGTCTTTATTTATTTTTAATTATTTATTAGATTTGTATGCCTCCCCTCTCCGTAGACTCGGGGCGGCTAACAACAATAATTAAACAGCGTATAACAAATCTAATATTTAAAATATTTAAAATAGCTAAAAACCCTTATTAAAACACAAACATACACACAAACATACAATGCATAAATTGTATAGGCCTGGGGGAAAAGGAATATCTCAATTCCCCCATGCCTGACGACAGAAGTGGGTTTTAAGGAGCTTACGAAAGGCAAGGAGGGTGGGGGCAATTCTGATCTCTGGGGGGAGCTGGTTCCAAAGGGTCGGGGCCGCCACAGAGAAGGCTCTTCCCCTGGTTCCCACCAGGCGACATTGTTTAGTCGACGGGACCCGGAGAAGGCCAACTCTGTGAGACCTAACTGGTCGCTGGGATTCGTGCGGCAGAAGGCGGTCCCGGAGATATTCTGTTCCGATGCCAAGAAGGGCTTTATAGGTCATAACCAATACTTTGAATTGTGATCAGAAACTGATCGGCAACCAATGCAGACTGCGGAGTGTTGGTGTAACATGGGCATATTTAGGGAAGCCCATAATTGCTCTCGCAGCTGCATTCTGCACAATCTGAAGTTTCCGAACTCTCTTCAAAGGTAGCCCCATGTAGAGAGCATTACAGTAGTCGAGCCTCGAGGTGATGAGGGCATGAGTGACTGTGAGCAATGACTCCCGGTCCAGATAGGGCTGCAACTGGTGCACCAGGTGAACCTGGGCAAATGTCCCCCTCGCCACAGCTGAAAGATGGTTCTCTAATGTGAGCTGTGGATCGAGGAGGACGGCCAATTTGCGGACCCTCTCTGAGAGGGTCAATAATTCCCCCCCTCCAGGGTGATGGACGGACAGATGGAATTGTCCCTGGGAGGCAAAACCCACAGCCACTCCGTCTTATCCGGGTTGAGTTTGCGTCTGTTGAAACCCATCCAGACCCCAACAGCCTCCAGACACTGACACATCACATCCACTGCTTGCTCTCCCCAGGCTCCAAAGGCTTCCCTGGAGCTGGGGGAGGGTAAAAGCCACTTCCCCTATCCCCCCCGGAGGCTCTCTGGAAGCCAAAAATGCCCTCCCAGAGCCTCCGTGTGAGCCAAAAATTAGCTGGCCAGCACACACATGCACATTGGAACTGAAGTAGGGCAATGGTTCACACGTGCCAGCGGATATGGCTCTGCATGCCACCTGTGGCACCCATGCCATAGGTTCGCCATCACTGGCATAGGTTTTGCTGAAGTAAGTGCTGGTTTTCGTCAAAACCAGGGTAAAATGCAGACTCCGTGATCACAGGAGACTGAAAACAGCCGTCAACGCAGCTCTGTTGGCAAGTCCTCAAAATAACAGTCCGATGAACCATGAGGACAAATTTGGTAGCTTCAGATCCAGGACATCAATCCTCTTTTTTAAGTAGATCACGACTTAAAAGTCGCTAAGAGGAGGAGGACAGTTGTAAGTTGAGGAATACTTGCTCCCCTAAGTGAGTTAGTTTGTAGGCTGCACCTCCTGGTAAAATAGGAGGAGGAAGCAACAAGGAGAAGGGAGGGGTCTGCACCGGCTTGGGAGGAGGCAAAAGTGTAGATCAGATGTCTTCAACTTGGCAATTTTAAGACTTGTGGACATCAACTCCCAGAATTCTCCAACCAGCAAGGAGGATTCTGGGGCTATCGCATTATAAAGCGGTATATAAGTCTTAGGTGCTATTGCTATCTATTCTGGCTTCTGCTGATATTTGCCTTGCAATCCCTGATTGAAATTTCTTCAAGACCTTTAGAGCAGACTTCTTGAAACTTGGCAACTTTAAGACTTGTGGACTTCAACTCCCAGAATTCTCTGGAATTCTGTGAGTTGAAGTCCACACAACTTTAAGGCTGCCAAGTCTGGTGTAGATGGTGGCAGTCATCTTCCTTGACGGAAAAACTTCAGCTGGCAGCAACCATTCCGTGGCTGAGGCTCTGCTCATTTTCCTGGAGGCCCTTCCTGAGCCCGTCATCTGCTATGAACTCTACCAGCGCTGCCTTGACTGCTCCCAGGATACTCGCCTCTGCCGGCAGGTAGGAGGACCCCAAGCGGTCATTGGTCTCGATTCATCCATTCATCATTGAACGGGTCCAAGGACGGGCTACAAAAATGGTGGAAGGTCTTAAGCATTAAACTTATCAGGAAAAACTTCATGAACTCAATCTGTATAGTCTGGAGGACAGAAGGGAGAGGGGGGACATGATCGAAACATTTAAATAGGTTGAAGGGTTAAATAAGATTCTGGAGGGAAGTGTTTTTAATAGGAAAGTGAACACAAGAACAAGGGGGCACAATCTGAGGTTAGTTGGAGGAAAGATAAGAAGCAACATGAGAAAATATTATCTTACTGAAAGAGTAGTAGATGCTTGGAGCAAACTTCCAACAGGCGTGGTTGGTAAATCCACAGGAACTGAATTTAAACATGCCTGGGATAAACATATATCCATCCTAAAGATAAAATACAGGAAATAGTATAAGGGCAGACTAGATGGACCAGGAGGTCTTTTTCTGCCCTCAACCTTCTGTGTTTCTATGTTTCTATCCTGGTCACATTCCCTACCCTGCTTCCATCCAAAATAAGACATCCCCTGATAATAAGCCCTATTGGGCTTTGGGAGTGCATGGGAGTAAGGCCAAGCACTTATTTCAGGGTTCAAAAAAATATAAGATGGGATACACGGTTCTTTCAGCAATGGCGGGACCATGTTTTGGTCCCTGTTGGCATCAGTATTCCAATGAGATCAACCCTTAACCCGGTTAGTAGGACATGGTCAGCCGTCCCTCTCCCCTCAGTACCAGAATGGAGCCTCCTCCAAGGATATGCCCAGAGGGTCCCGCTGACTCCTGGATGTGGTGAGCAGGAGACCCAGTATTGAGGGTCAGTACCATTAACGCATGGCCAACGTAAGAGCCAGGGTGGTGCAGTCGTTAGAGTGCAGCACTGCAGGCTACTTCAGCTAACTGCTAGCTGTAGTTCAGCAGTTCAGATCTCACCACCGGCTCAAGGTTGACTCAGCCTTCCGTCCTTCCGAGGTGGGTCAAATGAGGACCCAGAGTGTTGGGTGCAAGAGGCTGATTCTGTAAACCGCTTAGAGAGGGCTGTGAAAGCATTATGAATCAGTATATGTCTAAATGCTATTGCGAATGCTAAGCGCTGTGGTTGTAATTCTCACCCCTCCTTCCTTTATAAGAGTCGTGGTGGCGCAGTGGTTAGAATGCAGTATTTCAGGCAGACTCTGCCCACCGCCAGGAGTTCCATCAAATGGGGACCCAGATTGTTGAGGACAAAATGCTGACTCTGTAAATCGCTTAGAGAGGGCTGTAAAGCACTGTGAAGTAGCATATAAGTCTATGTGCTATTGCTCTTCCTTCCTCCATTCCTTTCTTCCCTCCACTTCTTTCCTTCCTTTCATGGTTAGAATGCAGTATTGCAGGCAGATTCTGCCCACTGCCAGGAGTTCGATCTTGACAGGTTCCAGGTCGATGCAGCCTTCCATCAAATGGAGACCCAGATTGTGGAGGACAAAATGCTGTCTTTGTAAACCACTTAGAGAGGGCTGTAACGCACTGTGAAGCGTATATAAGTCTTGTGCTATTGTTTTTCTTCCTTTCTTCCTTCTTTCCCTTCCTTCCCTCTTTCCTTTCCTTCCTTCCTTCTTTCCTTCCTCCCTATTCTTCCCTCTTTCCTTCCTTCCTTTCCTTCCTTTCCTTCCTTCCCTTCTTTCCTTCCTTCCTTCCTTTCTTCGTTAGAATGCAGTATTGCAGGCTGACTGCCCACTGCCAGGAGTTCAATCCTGAGGGGCCCAAGATTGAGTCAGCTTTCCATCCTTTCCGAGGACCCAGATTGTTGAGGGCCAAATGCCGCCACTCGTAAACCGCTCAGAGAGTGCTGCCAATTGCTATGGAGCGGCACGTAAATTGCTGTTGTTGTTGCTTTGCAGGTTATTAGTCAGTTGCCGCGCTCACACCGAAACGTCTTCCGCTACGTGATGGCCTTCCTGCGAGAACTTCTGAAATACTCCGAGAGCAACAATGTCAGTGCCAACATGCTAGGTGAGAACCAACTGGGCAGAGGGGTGCCTTTTTTCCCCTGCTCCCCACCCCCACCCCACCAACCCCTTTGTCTCACCCAAACGTTTGCTTCCTCCCAGCCACCCTCTTCGCCAGCCTCCTACTGCGGCCTCCGCCTAACCTGGTGTCCAAGCAGACTTTGCAAGACCGCCAACGAGCCAACACTTTCATCCTGGGCTTCCTGTTGGGAGCAGATGACTACTAAGGACTGGCATGCATGCTGTGAGCCAGAGAAGAGAGAGCAGGGCCCAGGGGTTCTGGGCTCCGGGATAGTTACTACAGGGATAAGATGCTTTTCAATACACTGCGTGTCATTCCCTGTTCCTAAGTTCCATCTGTGCCGGTCGCTGGTTGTAGACGCAGGAGGGGTTCCTGGTGGTTTAGCAGACAGCCTGTTTGCCAATCTCGGCCGGTACACGGTAACGGTTCCGTCCACTCCCAGTCTGGTACTGTATTTCCTCGCCTTTTGTTCCAGCAGTCTTAGCCTCTATGTAGTGAAGAAGGTCAAGATCCTCTCTCTGTTGGGAAGACAAGCAAGGCGCCCGCCGCAGTCCCATTTATCTCTCCGCCTGCTTTTGTACAGTTCCGCTGCCTGTTCCCATCTGTGGCCCTTGCTCACAGCTCAGCTGGTCTCCCACTGTAGTAGTACCACTTGTACTTCACACCACACACTGCCAAAAGTGGGAAGGGGAGGAGAGGGTAAGGTCGGAGCAGCAGATCCCTGCTTTCAAGCGAGGTCCACGGGCAAAACCGGGTGATTGGTTTCCCCTTCCCTTGGAAGTTTCTGCAACTTTAGTCTTTCCTGTTTTCTGTAGTTTGTGCATATTCACTCTTTCTCCCTCTTCTTCTTTTTTTTTTTTTAACTGTATAATTTATTGGGAAAGTCGTTTCAAAATAAATCTGCATTGTGCAAAAGGTGTCCTAATATTTGGTGGCAAGGAGTGGAGAGGTTGAACCTTCTGAAATTAAAATTCCTTTTATTTTATTTTTTTAAATATAATTTATTAATTTAATAAAAGAGGAAGGGGAAAAGGGGAGTACAAAATCAAAAGGAGGGGGGGAGGGGAAAGGAAAATACATTCATATTGATTTTGAGAGTAAGAATTGGGAAAATTTACAAAAATCCGTTGTATTCCTTAATATATATATATATATTATTATACAACGATTCACATTATTACATTACTTCTATTCTTGTTTCAATCTTAGTTACATTGCAATAAGCAGCTTTACTATCTATACCTTATGTTGCTTGATAAATCTATTCGAAACATTTAAATATAATTAATCTTACTGTAATTTTGTCGGATATATAATACAGTGATACCTTGTCTTACAAACTTAATTGGTTCCGGGATGAGGTTCTTAAGGTGAAAAGTTTGTAAGACGAAACAATGTTTCCCATAGGAATCAATGGAAAAGCAATTAATGCGTGCAAGTCCAAAGTTCACCCCTTTTGCCAGCCAAAGCGCCTGTTTTTGCGCTGCTGGGATTCCCCTGATGCTCCCCTCCTTGGGAAACCCCACCTCCGGACTTCTGTGTTTTTGCGATGCTGCGATTTCACTGAGGCTCCCCTCACTGGGAAACCCCACTTCCGTTGCCAGTGAAGCGCCCGTTTTTGCACTGCTGGGATTCCCCTTCTGGGATTCCCCTGCAGCATCACAAAAATGTGGAAGTCCGGAGGTGGGGTTTCCCATGGAGGGGGCCTCAGGGGAATCCCAGCAGCACAAAAATGGGTGCTTCGCTGGCAACGGAAGTCCGGAGGCGGGGCATCCCAGCGGCAGAGGTGGGTTTGTAAGGTGAAAATAGTTTGTAAGAAGAGGCAAAAAAATCTTAAAGCCTGGGTTTGTATCTTGAAAAGTTTGTATGACGAGGCGTACATTCCTTATATTAAAGAGCGAAAAAGTTTCTCTCTCGCTGCAGGCTAACAAGTCTGTCTGGCAGGGAGATAAATAGTTGTCTGCCCCATCTATTCATCTCCGCCCCCTGCTTTTTGTCTCCAGAGCTAGGGTGGGGCTTCGCTAGCAGCAGTGGCTCTTCCGTCCCAAGGACTGGCCCACAGATTTCCACTGCTCTCCTCTCCTCTGCCTTCGCTGCATCCACACATCAGGCACTGGATCCAGCTGTTCCTTCTCTCCTTCATCAGCCACCTCCAGACCTGGGGGCTGTTGACTCCGCGTTGACTGAGGGCTGATGCTCTGCCTCTATCTCTCTGTCTCTGCCAGCTCCATTTCCTCCTCCCCCTTGAAGCTCTCAGGTTTGTTAAGGGGTGTGCAGAGTGACCCCTGAGTTGTCAAGGATGCGTATGCACAAACGTGGAATTCGAGCAGATATTCAAGAAATATGAATAATGGTTTAGTAATGATACAAACCAGATACATTAAAGTATATAAAAGAGTGTTTGCTTTTGCAATATCATAGTCAAGTTAAACTATCTGGTCATACGCATTCAGATCAGTCAATATCTCTCAATACAATAATAATATTACAAGCCTTGCTTTGTCTGACATATCAGACATACATTACATCGTACAAATACATCAAACTGTCATCAAACACACAGATCTTACTACATCAATCGCACACATTATTTGCTTTTACATTGATTCCTAGGGGGAAAGTTGCTTCTTCTTACAAACTTTTCTACTTAAGAACCTGGTCACGGAACGAATTAAGTTCGTAACTAGGGGTAACACTGTATATAAAAGTGTTTGAATTGAATCCTTTGCTCGTGGGGGCTTCTTTGTTCCAATCCGGTAGGCCCAAAGCAGAACAGATAACCTCCTAACACCAGAGGACGTTGAGATTTTTTGACTCAAGCAATTGCACGGCAGGCTGCTGACTGGCAAAATGAATTTTGGCTGCAATTATAGGTTCCAAGTCACCTGGCATTGTTGGCTTCCTCCCGATAGGAGCCGGTGTTGGAAGACCCAAAGTTAGGGGTGGGGGTTCTGCTTCGCCAGGCTTCGGTCTGTGTGAAATCTTCCTTGCAATGCAAAGTTTTTCAAAGAAAGGAGGATTTCTTAATAAAAGGGCAGGGTTTCAAGTTTTATTGGATTTATATGCCGCCCCTCTCCGAAAACTCGGGGCGGCTAACAACAATCATGAACAATGTACAATAAAATCCAATACTAAAAGCAAATTAAAACCCCTTAATATATAAAAACCAAACATACATACAAACATACCATGTATACAGTTGTAACGGCCTAGGGGGAGAAGAAGTCTTAATTCCCCCATGCCTGGCGGCAGAGGTGGGTTTTAAGTAGCTTACGAAAGGCAAGGAGGGTGGGGGCAATTCTAATCTCTGGGGGGGGTTGGTTCCAGAGGGCCGGGGCCGCCACAGAGAAGGCTCTTCCCCTGGGTCCCGCCAAGTGGGTGAGGGCGATGGGAGGCAACGGGTCAGTCCATGAATCTGCAAAGAATGACTTGGAAATTATGTGAAGGAATAACAGGTGCCGTTTATTTTTCCAGTTCTGTTTACACACATACACACAATGCTTTTAATCAAGACTCCTTTAAGGAAACTAACCTCCCAAGTTTCCTGTTTCACAAAAATCTAGGAATGTCTCTTTCAAAGAGAAATTTCAAACCCCCTCTGAGATTCCCAATTTGCTGACCGATGGGACGAGAGAGAGACGGAACTTTAATTTCGGTGATTGATCTATAAAAAATACATTCAACCCAATCAACAACAAGAACCGTTGGCGAAACAACCAGTTCTAGCAGACACCATTTCTCAAGACTGGCTTTTTGGTTTTTTAAATAAGGGTTTTTTAAATTATTTTAAATATTAGATTTGTTATATGTTGTTTCATTATTGGTTATGACCTATAAAGCCCTTCATGGCATCGGGCCAGAATATCTCCGGGACCGGCTTCTGCCGCACGAATCCCAGCGACCGGTTAGGTCCCACAGAGTGGGTCTTCTCCGGGCCCCGTCAACTAAGCAATGTTGTTTGGCGGGACCCAGGAGAAGAGCCTTCTCTGTGGCGGCCCCGACCCTCTGGAACCAGCTCCCCCCAGATATCAGACTTGCCCCCACCCTCCTTGCCTTTCGCAAGCTCCTTAAAACCCACCTCTCGTCAGGCATGGAGGGATTGAAATTTTCCCTTCCCCCTAGGCTTATAGAATTTATACATGGTATGCTTCTATGTATAATTGGTTCTTTAAATTGGGGTTTTTTAGATTATTTTTAATATTAGATTTGTTCACATTGTCTTTTTTATTGTTGTTAGCCGCCCCGAATCTTCGGAGAGGGGTGGCATACAAATCTAATAAATAAATAAATAAATAGTTGTTAGTCGCCCCGAGTCTACGGAGAGTGGCGGCACACAAATCTCATGAATAAATAAATTTGAAAATAAAGGCCAGAGGTTATTAGCGATCCATCTGCAGGAACTCTCTTCTTCTCTTGGACTCTCAGGAAAATAGCGACAGCAGTAGCATTTAGAATTATACAGTGGTACCTCTGCTTACGAACTTAATTCGTTCCGTGACCAGGTTCTTAAGTAGAAAAGTTTGTAAGAACAAGCAATTTTTCCCATAGGAATCAATGTAAAAGCAAATAATGCTTGCAATTGGGGAAACCACAGGGAGGGTGGAGGCCATGTTTCCTCCCAGGACATTCCTAGAGAGGCCCCACAGAGGCTTCTCCCCGCCTTTTCTGGCCTTCTATCCTCCCAGGAGATTCCTAGAGAGGCCCCACAGAGGCTTCTCCCCGCCCTGTTTCCTCCCAGGAGATTGCTAGAGAGGCCCCGCTGAGGATTCTCCCGGCCTTTTCCAGCCCTGTTTCCTCCCAGGAGATTCCTAGAGAGGCCCCACGGAGACGTCTCCCTGCCTTTTCCGGTTACAGTTTCGGAGGATCGGGTTTATAATGGTTCTTGAGAATAGGCAAAAAAATCTTGAACACCCAGTTCTTATCTACAAAAGTTTGTACACAGAGGCATTTGTAGGTAGAGGTATCACTATATACCGCTTCACAGTGCTTTACAGCCCTATCTAAGCGGTTTACGGAGAGTTAAGCATATTATTATTATTATTATTATTATTATTATTATTATTATTATTATTATTATTATTATTACTTAGATTTGTATGCCGCCCCTCTCCGAACACTCGGGGCGGCTCCATATTGCCTCCAACAATCTGGGTCCTCATTTTACCGACCTTGGAAGGATGGAAGGCTGAGTCAACCTTGAGCCTACTGAGATTCAATTTGCTAAACTGCTGGCAGCCGGTGAACAGCGGAAGTAGCCTGCAGTACTGCACTCTAACCACTGGGGGTCTTTCCTAGAATATTGAGAAAAGATTGAGTCAGCTCTCACGCTGAGCTCGGCTCCCCTGCTGCCATCCCACAAGGATGTGTTCCCTAGTTGTGTGTCAAGGCGGTGCATAGGACACACCGCATTTCTGTAGGAAACAGCTTTCTATTGTGGATGGATGGATGGACCAGCTGCACTTAGGATTTTCTGGGCTCCAAGTCAGAAGAAGAAAAGATGCTTCCTCTAGCTTTCAGGAGGCTTTCAGGAATCACTCTGGAGGGTTTGCTTCCTCCCTTCTCTACCGCACCCATTTTCTCATTCCGATTTTCACAAAACTAATACCGTAGCAATACAGTGATCCCTCTATTATCGCGAGGGTTCCGTTCCAAGACCCCTCGCGATAATCGATTTTTCGCGATGTAGGGTTGCGGAAGTAAAAACACCATCTGCGCATGCGCGCCCTTTTTTCTATGGCCGCGCATGCGTAGATGGTGGAGTTTGCGTTCCCCGCCGCCCACGCAAAGGGGAAACCCCGATTCGGCTCCTCGCTGCTGCTGCGCTACCGAGCAGATCAGCTGCTGGGCAGCCGAAGGAACCTTCCCTGGGTCTTCCCCCTCTTGCTGGCGGGCGGGCGAGCGGCGGGCATCAGCGAGGAGCCGGGGTTTCCCCTTTGCGTGGGCGGCCGGGAAGACCTGGGTTGGGGGTTCGGGGGGGTGCTGGGAAGCCCCCCAGGCCGGCTGCAACCTTTTAAAACAGCCGCGCCGCTTCCCAGCTGACTCCCGAAGCCAAACCCGGAAGTGGGGGTTTTTTTAAATATTTTTTTAAAAATCGCGATATAGCGTTTCGCGAAGATCGAGATCGCGAAACTCAAGGGATCACTGTATTTTATTTATTTATTTATTTATTTATTTATTTATTTATTTATTTATTGGATTCGTATGCCGCCCCTCTCCATAGACTCGGGGCGGCTAACAACAGCAATAAAACAGCATATAATAATAATCCAATACTGAAACAGTTAAAAACCCATTATTATAAAACCAAACATACATACAAACATACCATGCATAAAATTGTGAAGGCCTAGGGGGAAAGTGTATCTTAGTTCCCCCATGCCTGGCGGCAGAGGTGGGTTTTAAGTAGCTTACGAAAGGTGAGGAGGGTGGGGGCAATTCTAATCTCTGGGGGGAGTTGGTTCCAGAGGGCCGGGGCCACCACAGAGAAGGCTCTTCCCCTGGGTCCTGCCAAGCGACATTGTTTAGTTGACGGGACCCGGAGAAGACCCACTTTGTGGGACCTAACTGGTCGCTGGGATTCGTGCGGCAGAAGGCGGTCCCTGAGATAATCTGGTCCGGTGCCATGAAGGGCTTTATAGGTCATAACCAACACTTTGAAATGTGACCGGAAACTGATCGGCAACCAATGCAGACTGCGGAGTGTTGGTGTAACATGGGCATATTTGGGAAAGCCCATGATTGCTCTCGCAGCTGCATTCTGCACATATACCACTTCATAGTGTTTTTACATCCTTCTCTAAGCAGTTTACAGAGTCAACCTGTTGCCCCCAACAATCTGGGTTCTCATTTTACCCACCTCGGAAAGATGGAAGGCTGAGTCAACCTTGAGCCCCATCAGGATTAATAATTAATAATAATAATAATTTATTAGATTTGTATGCTGCCCCTCTCCGAAGGCTCAAATTCCTGGTTGTGGGCAGACTCAGCCTGTGATACTGCATTCCCACCACTGCGCCTCCAGGGAGCACCATGGACCCCCAGTTCAACCTTGAGCTATAAATGTAGCAATGGTACTTAGACTTATATACCGCTTCACAGCCCTCTCTAAATGGTTTACAGAGTCAGGCTCTTGCCCCCAACAATCTGGGTCCTCATTTGACCCACCTCGGAAGGATGGACGGCTGAGTCAACTTTAAGCCGGTCAAGATTTTTATTTATTTATTTTATTTATTTATTTATTTTGTCCAATACACAATGAGGCTTTTAGTGGGTATATACAGTACCTATATACACATAGTAAAATACATAATGAAGGTTATAGAGAAGATACTCATAGTAAAATATATCTAAGAAATAATAGAAAAGAAGGTATAGTAATAGAACATATCAATGAAAGAATAGAAGAAGAGATATAGGAATAGAAGAAAAGTATAGGAGATATAGGAGAGCAATAGGACAGGGGACGGAAAGCACTCTAGTGCACTTGTACTCACCCCTTACTGACCTCTTAGGAATCTGGATAGGTCAACTGTAGATAATCTAAGGGTAAAGTGTTGGGGGTTTGGGGATGACACTATGGAGTCCGGTAATGAGTTCCACACTTCAACAACTCGGTTACTGAAGTCATATTTTTTACAGTCAAGTTTGGAGCGGTTAATATTAAGTTTAATTCTGTTGTGTGCTCTTGTGTTGTTGTGGTTGAAGCTGAAGTAGTCGCCGACAGGCAGGACGTTGCAGCATATGATCTTGTGGGCAATACTTAGATCTTGTTTAAAGCGTCTTAGTTCTAAACTTTCTAGGCCCAGGATTGAAAGTCTAGTCTCGTAAGGTATTCTATTTCGAGTGGAAGAGTGAAGGGCTCTTCTGGTGAAGTATCTTTGGACATTTTCAAGGGTATTGATGTCTGAGATGCGATATGGGTTCCAAACAGATGAGCTGTATTCGAGGATGGGTCTAGCAAAAGTTTTGTAAGCTCTGGTAAGTAGTGTGAGATTGCCAGAGCAGAAGCTACGTAGGATTAGGTTTACAACTCTTGAAGCCTTCTTGAAGATCGAACTGCTGACAGGGAGCGGTGAGTTAGCCCTAACCATTGTGCCACCACAGCTCTGTGGTACCACCTAAGTGCACAGCAGTGGGCAAATGTTAGGCTTGTAGGATCTAGGGCAGTGATGGCGAACCTATGGCATGGGTGCCACAGGTGGCACGCGGAGCCATATCTGCTGGCATGAGAGCTGTTGCCCCAGCGCATCTCCAAGGTGCATGTGTGTGCCAGCCAGCTGATTTTTGGCTCACAAAGAGACTGAGAAGGCATTTTTGGCTTCCAGAGAGCCTCTGGGGAGATGGGGAGGGCAGTTTTACCCTCCCCCAGCTCCAGGGAAGCCTTTGGAGTCTGGGAAGGGCAAAACACGACTTTTGGGTCCACCAAAAGTTGGGAAACAGGCTGTTTCCGACCTCCAGAGGGCTTCCTGGGGGCAGGGGAAGCTGTTTTTGCACTCCCCAGGCATTGAATTATGGGCATGGCCACTCGTGCATGAGCAACACACATGCTATTTCAGCACCCAAGGAAAAAAGGTTCCCCATCACTGATCTAGGGGTTTTTCCCCTAGAATTCTGAGCTTTGTCAACTATAGCAAGAAGAGAGAAACCTATGTAGAATTTTGCCTAATTTGACACTGAACAATAACTAATTTGCTTCATTTGCAGTGTGTTCAGAAAGTTTGCCCGTCCGAAGTATTGCTTTAATAGCCTAGCAGCCTAAGGGATAATCCTCCCAGGTGGTCTCCATTCAATATCATGGGTTGCAGCTAGTCTCCAGGATAGCAAGGGAAAAAGACTGGATAAAAATGTTTCAAAAGTTGGATCAGATTGAGTTAAAATCACCTCCAAGTCACTGGACTCACTGGTTGCGTGATACACTTTTGGGTCATTCTATTAGCTGGGATTTCCCAATTTTCTGCATTAGCTGAATCATAAACTGACCATATCGGTTGAGTTTGCACAACCTTCTAAGCTAAATTGTCGTCAGCCGTTTGTGGTGGAGTGTTGTGAGAGTAATAGCCTGCAAACTCATTCATCTTAAATGCAATCTTTTCCTGCACGGGCTGGTTAGCTGGTTAAAAGAACCCAGTTCACTTTGGCCAATCTTTTTTATTTTTTTATTTGTAATAAATTTTATTTACACACACATATATATACAGATAGAATTGTTGGCTATCAATAAAATTAACTGCCTTGGAAATGGCCCTGGGTTGGGCAGAAAGGCAAAAATAGGAGCTGTGATGTTCCTTCAATACACCAGGGTGATTCGACGCAAAAATATGTAACCCTTCCCTGGTGCAGAGCTGAAGGGATTGGATACTGTAGCCTAGAGGTTAATTCTCTGCCTTACAAGGCAAAGGTTGCAGGTTCAAGTCCCAGTGGGTATGGCTAGCTGATGAGGCCAAAATAAGGCCGAAATAGATCTATCCTAGTCTCCCTTAATTTTCAAATTCAGCAAAAAATATGTGACATATATATATATATGTGTGTGTGTGTGTGTGTGTGTGTGTGTCACATATTTTTTGCTGAATTTGAAAATTAAGGGAGGCTAGTGTATATATATATATATATATATATATATATATATATATATATATATATATATATATATATATGTAGATTGTTCTGAGTTCGGGTTTTGCCCTGTGTAATGTTTTGCATGTCTATGCGACGTTTCGGTGAAATCACATTCACCATCTTCAGGCTGGAGTTCCAATCTTTGTGTTGTTGTAAATGGAATATTAGCAAACTGACATTTCTTTCTAGTATGTAGTGTGGGGGTGGAGATTTGCTTTGAATGTAGCAAATAGATTGGGTGACTATGCTTCAGTGATCTGATTGGTTGGTGTAATCATAGTTGTTAGAAGGAATGACATGAAGATTTTATGAAGTTTTTTGTTTAAGGCTGATTTCCAAATATAAAATTCTAAAATCATAATAATTAGAAGGATTGACATGTTGATTATTATGAAGTGTTTATTTTGTTTAAGGCTGGTTTCCAAATCTCTGGCAGGCGGGAGGTATCATCCCTTTTATTTAAACAAAGGGGTCTTTTTTCAATTTCGATAGCTTCTAGAGAGATTCTTTTATATAAATTCTCTGTTTTGTGGAGTAATTTAGTTTTTTCAAAGTCTATTTCGTGCCCTGTTTTTTTAATGTGCTGGACAAGGGAGGAGGTCTTTTCTTGTTTTTTGACTGCATTCACATGTTCTGCTATGCGTTGGCTCACTCTTCGGTTAGTTTGTCCAATGTATGTGGCTGCACATGTTTTGCAAGGGATTTCATAGATTCCTTGGTATTCCAATTGGATTTTATCTTTGGGGCTCCTTAGGATATTAGATATTTTTTGGTTAGTGCAAAATGAGGTTTTGATGTTATGTTTGTGCAGGATTTTACTAATTTTATCCGTGGTGCCTTTGATGTAAGGAAGGATGGTGGTGCCATTGTCCTGTTCTTGATCTTGTTTTTTGGGGGGTGTCTCTTTATTGATTAGGTTTGTTATTGTTTTCTCTTTGAATCCATTAGAAATTAGTACATCTTTGAGTTTGTTCAATTCAGTTTTTAAGTGCTCATGGTCAGCTAAGCGTTTGGTTCTGGTGATGAGAGTTTTGGCCACTGAGGTGATTTGTGCGGGGTGGTGGTGTGAGTGTGCATTTAGATAACGGTTGGTATGGGTTTTCTTTTGGTAGATAGTATGTCCTAGGCTGCCATTGGGTTTTTTATAGACCAGTACATCTAGAAAGGGAAGTTGATCATTGATTTCTGTTTCCATAGTAAACTGTATTTTGGGGTGTAGGCTGTTGAGATGTGTGAGGAAATTGTCTAGTTTTTCTTTACCATGTGGCCAAATTACAAAGGTATCATCAACATATCTCAGCCAAAGTTTGGGTTTGTATTTGGCTTGCTCTAAAGCATTATTTTCGAAATATTCCATATAGAGGTTGGCTATGACAGGTGATAGAGGTGATCCCATGGGGGCTCCCTCTATTTGTTTATATCTTTGTTCATTATAGATGAAGTATGTATTGGTCAGGCAGTGGTTGGTAAGGTCTAGGATATATTTGGGGGGTTTGTGTTTGTCCTGGATAGCTGTCAAGGCTTCTTTAATAGGTATTTGTGTGAACAGGGACACGACATCGAAACTTACAAGTAGGTCATCGGGTTGTAGGTTTTGTTTTTTAATTATTTGTATAAAGTGGAATGAATTTTGAACATATGAGGCAATAGTTTCTGTATATGGTTGAAGGTATTTGGCTAAAAATTTGGCAAGGTTTTGTAGAGGGGAGCCTATAGAACTGACTATTGGTCTGAGAGGTATTCCTTCTTTGTGTATTTTTGGAAGGCCATAGAGTTTTGGACATATGGAAGATTTTTCTCTGGGGATGATTTTTTGCTGGATTTCTTCGCTGATGGGAGAGGCCTTGATTTTAGATTTGGTGGTTTTTTCTAGGTAGGTGGTAGGATCTGTGCTTAGGAGTTTGTAGGCTGGGTTTTGTAGTAGATTTGTCATTTTTTCTTTGTATTCTGCTGTGTTCATTACTATAGTGGAGTTTCCTTTATCGGCTGGTAGGATTATTATTTCCTGGTTTTTCTTCAGATTGATAAGAGCATCTCTTTCTTCTTGCTGTATGTTGCTTTTAGGAGGTTTACTAGAGCAAAGAATATTAGTGACTTTAAGTCTGATTTTGTTAGCAGTATCTGGGTTGATTTTATTTAAAGTTGTTTCAATTCCACATATGATGTTTTCAGTTGGTATCCGTCTTGGAGTTATTGCAAAATTAAATCCTTTTGAAAGAATATTGGTTTCTGTAGTGGTGAGTATCTTGTCTGATATGTTATGTACTGTTTTGGTCATAAGTTGTTGTGGAGGGCTGGGTTTTTGCTGTACCTCTAGTATTTGGAGTTTCTTATTATGTGTGTCTGTCTTGTATTGGGTTTCTGTTTCTGCCCTCCAGATTGATATTTGTTTGAATTTATCCCAGAGTATAGGGTGTATTTGGTTACTGATTTTAAGGTGAAGAGAGAGTAGACTTTTGTTGATTTCATCAAGTATGAATCTTTTTTTGTGGAGTTCATTTCTGATTAGGGCTAATTCAGTTCTTTTTAGGATCCTCTCTATGGTTGGGGTTTTTGGGTGGAATTTTAGTTGGAAGTATTTGGGAATTATTTTTTTGTCCCTGCAGTTGCGTAGGAATGTGAGATCACATAAGATGGAGGCTTTTCTGACTTCAAGTTTTTCATAGGTCCTAGTCAGTAGGAAAGTGTCCTCCCCGTAGAGGCAAGATATTTGTTTTCGTAAATTTTCACGGGTATATGTATGTAGATTGTTCTGAGTTCGGGTTTTGCCCTGTGTAATGTTTTGCATGTCTATGCGACGTTTCGGTGAAATCACATTCACCATCTTCAGGCTGGAGTTCATAGACATGCAAAACATTACACAGGGCAAAACCCGAACTCAGAACAATCTACATACATATACCCGTGAAAATTTACGAAAACAAATATCTTGCCTCTACGGGGAGGACACTTTCCTACTGACTAGGACCTATGAAAAACTTGAAGTCAGAAAAGCCTCCATCTTATGTGATCTCACATTCCTACGCAACTGCAGGGACAAAAAAATAATTCCCAAATACTTCCAACTAAAATTCCACCCAAAAACCCCAACCATAGAGAGGATCCTAAAAAGAACTGAATTAGCCCTAATCAGAAATGAACTCCACAAAAAAAGATTCATACTTGATGAAATCAACAAAAGTCTACTCTCTCTTCACCTTAAAATCAGTAACCAAATACACCCTATACTCTGGGATAAATTCAAACAAATATCAATCTGGAGGGCAGAAACAGAAACCCAATACAAGACAGACACACATAATAAGAAACTCCAAATACTAGAGGTACAGCAAAAACTCAGCCCTCCACAACAACTTATGACCAAAACAGTACATAACATATCAGACAAGATACTCACCACTACAGAAACCAATATTCTTTCAAAAGGATTTAATTTTGCAATAACTCCAAGACGGATACCAACTGAAAACATCATATGTGGAATTGAAACAACTTTAAATAAAATCAACCCAGATACTGCTAACAAAATCAGACTTAAAGTCACTAATATTCTTTGCTCTAGTAAACCTCCTAAAAGCAACATACAGCAAGAAGAAAGAGATGCTCTTATCAATCTGAAGAAAAACCAGGAAATAATAATCCTACCAGCCGATAAAGGAAACTCCACTATAGTAATGAACACAGCAGAATACAAAGAAAAAATGACAAATCTACTACAAAACCCAGCCTACAAACTCCTAAGCACAGATCCTACCACCTACCTAGAAAAAACCACCAAATCTAAAATCAAGGCCTCTCCCATCAGCGAAGAAATCCAGCAAAAAATCATCCCCAGAGAAAAATCTTCCATATGTCCAAAACTCTATGGCCTTCCAAAAATACACAAAGAAGGAATACCTCTCAGACCAATAGTCAGTTCTATAGGCTCCCCTCTACAAAACCTTGCCAAATTTTTAGCCAAATACCTTCAACCATATACAGAAACTATTGCCTCATATGTTCAAAATTCATTCCACTTTATACAAATAATTAAAAAACAAAACCTACAACCCGATGACCTACTTGTAAGTTTCGATGTCGTGTCCCTGTTCACACAAATACCTATTAAAGAAGCCTTGACAGCTATCCAGGACAAACACAAACCCCCCAAATATATCCTAGACCTTACCAACCACTGCCTGACCAATACATACTTCATCTATAATGAACAAAGATATAAACAAATAGAGGGAGCCCCCATGGGATCACCTCTATCACCTGTCATAGCCAACCTCTATATGGAATATTTCGAAAATAATGCTTTAGAGCAAGCCAAATACAAACCCAAACTTTGGCTGAGATATGTTGATGATACCTTTGTAATTTGGCCACATGGTAAAGAAAAACTAGACAATTTCCTCACACATCTCAACAGCCTACACCCCAAAATACAGTTTACTATGGAAACAGAAATCAATGATCAACTTCCCTTTCTAGATGTACTGGTCTATAAAAAACCCAATGGCAGCCTAGGACATACTATCTACCAAAAGAAAACCCATACCAACCGTTATCTAAATGCACACTCACACCACCACCCCGCACAAATCACCTCAGTGGCCAAAACTCTCATCACCAGAACCAAACGCTTAGCTGACCATGAGCACTTAAAAACTGAATTGAACAAACTCAAAGATGTACTAATTTCTAATGGATTCAAAGAGAAAACAATAACAAACCTAATCAATAAAGAGACACCCCCCAAAAAACAAGATCAAGAACAGGACAATGGCACCACCATCCTTCCTTACATCAAAGGCACCACGGATAAAATTAGTAAAATCCTGCACAAACATAACATCAAAACCTCATTTTGCACTAACCAAAAAATATCTAATATCCTAAGGAGCCCCAAAGATAAAATCCAATTGGAATACCAAGGAATCTATGAAATCCCTTGCAAAACATGTGCAGCCACATACATTGGACAAACTAACCGAAGAGTGAGCCAACGCATAGCAGAACATGTGAATGCAGTCAAAAAACAAGAAAAGACCTCCTCCCTTGTCCAGCACATTAAAAAAACAGGGCACGAAATAGACTTTGAAAAAACTAAATTACTCCACAAAACAGAGAATTTATATAAAAGAATCTCTCTAGAAGCTATCGAAATTGAAAAAAGACCCCTTTGTTTAAATAAAAGGGATGATACCTCCCGCCTGCCAGAGATTTGGAAACCAGCCTTAAACAAAATAAACACTTCATAATAATCAACATGTCAATCCTTCTAATTATTATGATTTTAGAATTTTATATTTGGAAATCAGCCTTAAACAAAAAACTTCATAAAATCTTCATGTCATTCCTTCTAACAACTATGATTACACCAACCAATCAGATCACTGAAGCATAGTCACCCAATCTATTTGCTACATTCAAAGCAAATCTCCATCCCCACACTACATACTAGAAAGAAATGTCAGTTTGCTAATATTCCATTTACAACAACACAAAGATTGGAACTCCAGCCTGAAGATGGTGAATGTGATTTCACCGAAACGTCACATAGACATGCAAAACATTACACAGGGCAAAACCCGAACTCAGAACAATCTACATACATATACCCGTGAAAATTTACGAAAACATATATATATATATATATATATATATATACACACACACACACACACACACACACACACATACATACATACATACATACATACATACATACATACATATATTCGGGTTTCTTCCCGTGTAGGAACTGTGTTAAGGGGTCACGGCATTAGAAAGGTTGAGAATCACTGAATGTAGAAGCTCCTGAATAAAACGACTTGCCACAAGATGGAGCTCTGAGCATGTGAAGATAGAAAACTAGAGTTCCCGTTTTTTCAGATGGAATTCCCTGTGTGGCACACAAAAACAAACACTCACACACATATACACACCATCCGGCTTTGCAGCAGCTGGCCCCTCTACTTTCCAAATTGGTGGACTATTAATTCCACAAATCATAAAAGCTTCCATTCTCGTGCCAAAATCTACCCTCTCTGTGTGTGTCCTGGTTTAACCCCATGCCCGTAATGTACATACAGAAAAATCACGAGAAATTTTGGAAGCATTAGTTGGGGGGAAAGATCAGAAGCAACATGAGAAAATATTACTTTACTGGAAGAGTAGTAGATGCTTGGAACAAACTTCCAGCAGATGTGATTGATAAATCCACAGTAACTGAATTCAAAAATGCCTGGAATAAAAATAGATCCATCCTAAGATAAAATACAAGAAATAGTATAAGGGCATACTAGATGGACCATGACGTCTTTTTCTGCCATCAATCTTCTATGTTTCTATATTTCTATCTTTTCCCAGTAACCTGTTATTGGATGGCATTCAGGACCGTCTCCTGCCTCACGTATCCCAGCGGCCGATCAGATCCCACAGAGTTGGCCTTCTCCAGGTCCCATCAGCCAAGCAATGTCGGCTGGCAGGGCTGAGGGGAAGGGCCTTCTCTGTGGTGGCTCCGGTCCTCTGGAATCAACTCCCACTAGAGATTCTCCCACACACCTGGCCTTTCAAAAGTTTTTAAAACACACCTTTGCCAGTAGGCCTGGGACCGTTGAGTGTTGACACTCTGCTCTGGCTATTAGTATGTTTGTGATATTGGATGAATGGTTTTTAACGGGTCCAAAGACAGGCTACAAGAATGGTGGAAGGTCTTAAGCATAAAACGTATCAGGAAAGACTTCATGAACTCAATCTGTATAGTCTGGAGGACAGAAGGAAAAGGGGGGACATGATCGAAACATTTAAATATGTTAAAGGGTTAAATAAGGTTCAGGACAGAAGTGTTTTTAATAGGAAAGTGAGCACAAGAAACAAGGGGACACAATCTGAAATTAGTTGGGCGAAAGATCAAAAGCAACATGAGAAAATATTATTTCACTGAAAGAGTAGTAGATCCTTGGAACAAACTTCTAGCAGGCATGGTTGGTAAATCCACAGTAACTTAATTTAAACATGCCTGGGATAAACATATATCCATTGTAAGATAAAATACAGGAAATAGTATAAGGGCAGACTAGATGGACCATGAGGTCTTTTTCTTCCGTCAGTCTTCTATGTTTCTATGTTTAATGTCTGGAGTTTTAAGATTTTGAATTTTGTATCTGTTTTCACTTTTAACTTTTATACTGCCCTGAGTTTGCTTGAGAAAGGCGGCTTGGAAATCGAAATATAAATAATAGAAATAATAGAAGTAATAGAAATAATAGAAATAATAGAAATAATAGAAATAGAAGAAACAGAAATGGAAATCAGAAATATAAGACTATTAAAGTAAAAATATGTTTAAGTTATATATTGAATTATTGTATTACTGATTAAGATAAGGCGGTAAGAAATATAACAAATGTGTATATATAGAAATCAATAACCAAAACAAATCTTTTCCATGCCGACTGTTTTTCCCATAACAAGAAAACAAACAAACCAAAGGAATGTGTTTAATGGCCTGATATATCTTAATTTTAATATTTCTTTTCCTTTTGTTTTGCAGATGTATTTATGTTAATATGTGTTTGTGTATTTTTGTGTATTGTTTTCTTTTAATGTTTAAATTTCCATAAAAACTATTTTTGAAAGCATAAATAAAATAAATAATGGAAATATTAGAAATAATAGAAACAGAGAAAGAAATAATAGAAATTTGTGACAGGCAATTTCTCCATCAGATGAGATATAAAACGTGCAAATACTCCATCCCAGTGAGCCAGTGTGAAATTCCTTTGAAGTCCCTTGAGGGCTAACAAAGTTAAGGAAGGGAGCATCTTGCCTCAATTTCAGGATTCTAATTTTGATTCGGAAATGCTGAATCCCTTTAATCAGTTCTAAAGGATACCAGGGAGGGGAGCCTCAGTGAAATCACAGCATCGCAAAAACACAGACGTCCGGAGGTGGGGTTTCGAGGACTTCGGTGTTTTTGCAATGCTAAGATTTCACTGATGCTCCCTTTGTTGGGAAACCCCACCTCTGGACTTCTGTTGCCAGCGAAGCACTCGTTTTTCGATGCTGGGATTCCCCTACAGCATCGCAAAAACAGGGAAGTCTGGAGGTGGGGTTTCCCATGGAGGGGAGCCTCAGGGGAATCCCAGCAGCGCAAAAACGGGCGCTTCGGCTGGCAAAAGGGGTGAATTTTGGGCTTGCACGCATTAATCGCTTTTCCATTTATTCCTATGGGAAGCATTGTTTCATCTTACAAACTTTTCACCTTAAGAACCTCGTCCCGGAACCAATTAAGTTTGTAAGACAAGGTATCACTGTAACTTGTCCATATTTGAATTTGGGTCAAGCAAATGTTGAATTAAGTTGTGTGTTTTTTTGCAAATAACTTCCCCCTACCCTTTTCCTGTTGTGTTTTCAAACAGCTGCTTGAAGGGATTAAACCCAGCACCGAATATCTGCAGTTTCAAAGAAGAAAAAGAAACATACAGCATTTATCTTTAATTGTGGGAATTTTGAAGTTTCAATCAAATAGCAGTCAAGGTCTATTAAACTCGCTTATATATTCTTGTACACAACCTCGAGCACAATGGAGCCACATAATTGTGCATAATTCTGCCCAAACTGTCCTTTTGGCTTCCCGAGCTACCAAATCTGGATTTATTTATTTCTTAAGCCCCTGGCCTTTTCCTACAAGGAATGGCACCATGATACAATGCCAAAAACTGTTGAATTAAGCTGAAACTAAAGTTGGGAATCCTCATAGATGAGACTCTAGAAAAAGTGCAGAGAAGAGCAACCAGGATGATTAGGGGCCTGGAGACTAAAACACAGAAACATAGAAGACTGACGGCAGAAAAAGA
Organism: Erythrolamprus reginae; assembly: GCF_031021105.1. Taxonomy (NCBI): domain Eukaryota; kingdom Metazoa; phylum Chordata; class Lepidosauria; order Squamata; family Dipsadidae; genus Erythrolamprus; species Erythrolamprus reginae. The sequence goes on from NC_091957.1 coordinate 45,342,585, forward strand.
CCTCATGATCCATCTAGTCTTCCCTTATACTATTTCCTGTATCTTAGGATGGATATATGTTTATCCCAGGCATGTTTCAATTCAGTGACTGTGGATTTACCAACCACGTCTGCTGGAAGTTTGTTCCAAGGATCTACTACTCTTTCAGTAAAATCATATTTTCTCATGTTGCTTTTGATCTTTCCCCCAACTAACTTCAGATTGTGTCCCCTTGTTCTTGTGTTCACTTTCCTATTAAAAACACTTCCCTCCTGAACCTTATTTAACCTTTTGACATATTTAAATGTTTCGATCATGTCCCCCCTCTCCCTTCTGTCCTCCAGACTATACAGATTGAGTTCATGAAGTCTTTCCTAATACGTTTTATGCTTAAGACCTTCCACCATTCTTGTAGCCCGTCTTTGGACCTGTTCAATTTTGTCAATATCTTTTTGTAAGTGAGGTCTCCAGAACTGAACACAGTATTCCAAATGGGGTCTCACCAGCGCTCTATATAAGGGGATCACAATCTCCCTCTTCCTGCTTGTTATACCTCTAGCTATGCAGCCAAGCATCCTACTTGCTTTTCGTACCGCCCGACCACACTGCTCACCCATTTTGAGACTGTCAGAAATCACTACCCCTAAATCCTTCTCTTCTGAGGTTTTTGCTAACACAGAACTGCCAATACAATACTCAGATTGAGGATTCCTTTCCCCCAAGTGCATTATTTTACATTTGGAAACATTAAACTGCAGTTTCCATTGCTTTGACCATTTATCTAGTAAAGCTAAATCATTTACCATATTACAGACACCTCCAGGAATATCAACCCTATTGCACACTTTAGAGTCATCGGCAAATAGGCAAAACATACGATGAGCGGTTGCAGGGATTGGGCATGGCTAGTCTAGTGAAGAGAAGGACCAGGGGAAACATGATAGCAGCCACCCAATATTTGAGGTGTTGCCAGGGAGAGGAGAGGGTCAAGCTATTTTGCAAAGCACTTGAAAGCGAGTCAAGGAATAATGGATGGAAACTGATCAAGGAGAGATTCAACCCGGAAATAAGGAGAAATTTTCTGACAATGACAGCATCCAACTGATGGAACAGAAGTTGCCTTCAGACGTTGTGGGAGCTTCACCACTGGAGGCTTTCAAGAAGAAATTGGACTGCCCTCTGTCAGAAATGGTGTAGGGTCTTCTGCTTGGGTTGGGGGTTGGACTAGATGACCCACAAGGTCCCTCCAACTCTTGTTAATCTAATCTAATCAATAGAGATGGGTACAGCTAGAGCTGGAAGTGAGGGAGATCAACACTTGTAGACTTTTTTGGCGAAAGGAAAAGATCACCCACAAAATGATAAAATTGCACCCACGGCTTACAAAGGGGCAAGACGATTCAACGGAGGAGTATTTGGACATTCTGCAGAAGTGTGGCTAGACTCTCTCATTAATAATAATAATAATAATAATAATAATAATAATAATAATAATAATATACAGAACACCTAGAACTCGGACCATACGTTTCCTGAATAGTTTTTATCCCAGAGCTATACTCGCACTTAACAACGAACTAAAGGGTCATCATCAGTGAACTGTTGGACAATATTACTCGGTTTGTCATGTAGATGGTTGAGTGGTTCAGGGTGGGGGATTTTGTAGTGGCTGGGACATTTTATTCTATTTTTTATTCTATTTTTATTCTATCTTTAAATTTACCTATTCTCATTTTATGTATGGTGGGACTGGTCTCTGGGTGTCACACGACTTTCATTGCCAATGACAATTCGTTGCTTGACAATGACAATAAATTTATTATTATTATTATTATTATTATTATTATTTATTATTATTATCATTATCATTATCATTATTATTTGGATATTCTGCAGAAGTGTGGCTAGACTCTCTCATTACACTATGCTTCTGAGTTACACTACCATTACAGGTAGTTTGTTCCGTGGTAAGAACAAACATTCTCGAGGGTACGCAGGCACAAAAATCAAATTAAAAGATGGAGGAAGGAGGCCAGCGAGCAAGGAAGAACATTAAAGGAGGATACGGCCGAAGGATCTGGCCTCCCTTATACTACTTGGATGACCCTGAACAGGTTGAAGAGTTGGAGCGGCTAAGCGTAAAACCAATGTGGTGAAATTGAGGCTCTTAGCAGACGTACCAACATATTGTGTGAATGTGGAAACACACAAGCTCAGCCCATCTGCTGGTATGTCAGGTGCTACCAGAAAGATGGGATGAAGGAGGAGGAGAGGAAGAGAAGGAAGAGGAAGAAGAGGAGAAGGAGGAGGAAATGTCTTCAGAAAGGGGAGTAGGAGGAGGAGGAGAAAGAGAAGGAGGAGGAGGAGGTGGTGAAGGAGGAGAAGGAGAAGAAGAAGGAGGAGGAGGAGGAGGAGGAGGAGGAGAAGAAGGAGAAGAAGAAGAAGAAGAAGAAGAAGAAGAAGAAGAAGAAGAAGAAGAAGAAGAAGAAGAAGAAGAAGAAGAAGAAATAATGGTAGTAGTAGTGGAAGAGGAGGAGAGAAGGAGGGGAGGGAGAGGAAGAGGGGACAGGAAATAAACTCTTTTATGACTGCAATGCAAACATAACCCCAAAGTTTCATTTCTTTCATATCTCTTTATTACAAAGCTATATTTACATAGAACAAACCTTTTACAGATACACATACATAAACTGGTAACCCAATTACCAACAAGGGTTGAAGCAAGTAGGCATCCCTGGCTGGTATAAATTAGTGTTCTTTACACACACACACACAAAAAAGCCACCTGAAGAAAGAAAAGTTACACAATGGGAGCTGCCCCCACCCCCCAGGCTTCTGCACAGCCCCTCCCCATGGCCCAATAAACACACACGCACCCCCACCTCATACACACAAGTGCAAAACGAGAAGAGCACAGGTAACTCTTTTACAACCCCGAGGATTTTGTTTTGCAAGTGCGAAAAGCCCGAGCAGAGGTCTTTGGTGAGAAGGTTTCCTCCGATCCAAAACGCAACGGCGACAATACTATTTATAGTGTTTCATGCATCGAAAGAACTTTCGCAGCTGCTTCGGTCACATTTACGACAACTCCCCTGTAAGGTAGGCCCATGCAATTTGCCCATCTGGGCAAGAGAGGAGAAAAGAGCAGGTCTCGGAAAAGCCCCTGAGCGAAAGGACCCGGTCTGCAAAGCTAGCTTGTCCAGTCTTGTCTATTCCTTCGGACTCTCGAAGGTTGGGGCTTCGTCCTCCTGCCCATTGAAGCAGCTGCCACTTTTAAACAGGCAAGAGATCGTATCCCGGCTCAGGATGGAGGGCAGAGAAGACCGTAGAAACGGGGGCCCATCTTGGTTGGGCCAAACTGAGTTTGGGAAGGGGCAGTGGTGGAGAAAGGCACAAGGATGGTCTTATGCAGGGAGATGATTAGGAAGTGGCACGTGGTTTTTTAAAAAACGAGACGCCGGGCAGGAAAACGTCCCATGGAAAGTAGGTGCAGACTGCAGCAACCCAACTTGGTCTATCTCCTTTCCCACCCACCACCAACCCCCTTGCCGGTCAGTCTCCTGGATCTACATTAAGTCTCACAGGGCGGTGTGTGTGTGGCAGAATTGTAGCAGCTCAGCGTTAAGTCTCAAAAGGGGGGAAAGCTGTAGCTACGTTTTGTGCAGTTGTGGCCATGCTGTGACAGTTGTGGCAACGCTGTGACAGTTGTGGCAACGCTGAGACGGGAGGAATGCAAAAGGGGGTGGGGCTGGGGGGGCTGGGAGGGGTGGCTGATGATTTATGAAAAGTGCTTTTCACTGGCCAAAGGACCTTAGATTCCATGGGGCACCGCTGGTGGAGGGAGGCCTTGTAACCAGTTGGGGGGTGACTTGAGGCTGCTTAACTTCTGTGGCAAAGAGACAGACAGCCCCATGCTACGCCTTCCTTCCTTCCTTCCTTCCTTCCTTCTTTCCTTCCTTCCTTCTCCTTCCTTCCTTCTGTCCTTCCTTCCTTCCTTCTTTCCTTCCTTCCTTCCTTTCCTTCCTTCTTTCCTTCCTTCTCCTTCCTTCCTTCCTTTCCTTCCTTCCTTCTTTCCTTCCTTCCCTATCCTTCCTTCCTTTCATTCTTTCCCTTCCTTCCTTCCTTCCTTTCCTTCCTTCCTTCCTTCCTTCCTTTCTTTCTTTCCTTCCTTCCATCTCTACCCTCCCCACCTCCTGGGTCCTCCTCGCATCCTTTGAAGCTTTGCCTGTCGGCGGGAAGAGAGAGTCACCAGCTTGGGGCAGGAGGCACCATGAGACAATAGAAGGCGGAAATGCTGGACTCAAAGGTCTCCCTCCCTCCCACTCGGAGGAGCTTTCCGGGGCAGACAGCTCTGGCTTCAAACTCCGCCATGGATGGAAGCCCTTTACAAGCAAAGTTGATCAAGCGGAGAGGACGACAACAGGGTGGGTCATTCCCAGGCAGTCCTTGATCCTGTAAAGATCAAAAGAAAGAGCAAGTTAAGACTCCCAAGTCGTCCTGGAAGCATCTGGCCACCATCTTCATCACACCACACTGTTTGGAGAAGGCACAACAGTCATAAATTGTAGCCACAACATCCCTCTTTTCTCCACGGATGTGCAGAAATAAAGACCGAGAATGATCTCCTTGGAATCCGAGAGGTTTCAGCCAAAGCGTCGAATAGTCCTCGCTCGAGATCAGCGAATGACTTCAAGAGATCTTACAACTTAATTTTAATTAATTTAATTTAATTTACCGTATTTTTCAGAGTACAAGATGCACCTTTTTCCTCCCTAAAAGAGGCTGAAAATTCAAGGGCGTCTTATACTCTGAATATAGCTTTTTTTCCAATCTTCCCCCCCCCCCGGCCCTAACTAGGTGCTAACGATCTTCCCAGCTCTTACCTTGTAGGTTCTTTCATTGTTTCTTTCTGCAAATAATGTTTTCTAAGCCCTAAGTCTTTGCAGGGTTTTTTCCCTTGCTCTAACTTGCTCCAAATGTTTCTTTCCAGCCCTAACCAGGTGCTAATGATGTTCCCAGCTGTTACCCGCTTGCAAGCTCTTTCATTGTTACTCTTTGCAAAGAATGTTTTCCAAGCCCTAAGTCTTTGTAGTTTTTTTTCATTGCTCTACTTGCTCCGAATGTTTCTTGCCAGCCCTAAGCAGTTACTAATGATGTTCCCAGCTCTTACTGGCTTGCAAGCTCTTTCATTGTTACTCTCTCTGAATAAGTTTTTATTAAGCCCTAACCAGGGGATAAAATAATGGGCTGACGCTGACCAGACTAAGGATGAATATCTGATAAGCAAATTCTTTTTCCTATTATCCTCCCTCAAAACTAAGGTGCATCTTATACTCTGGTGCATCTTATACTCTGAATAATACAATAGTTTTATTTGTATTAGAAAGTGTATGGTATAAAATAAATATATAAATATAAAATAATACGGTAGTTTTATTTGTGTTAGAAAGTATGACACAGGTGCCATACTGTTCCTATATCATGCGTTGATGTGTTCGTAAAAAACAAAATTAAAAATTAAAAAACCTATTTTAAAAAAAGAAAGAAAAGAAAGGAAGGATGGAAGAAGGGAAGAAAGAAAGAAAGAAGGAAGGAAGGAAGGAAAGAAAGAAAAAAAGAAAGAAGGAAGGAAAGAAAGAAAGAAAGAAAGAAGGAAGGAAGGAAGGAAGGAAAGAAAGAAAAGAAAGAAGGAAGGAAGGAAAGAAGGAAGGAAGGAAAGAAAGAAAAAAGAAAGAGAAAGAAAGAAAGAAAGAAAGAAAGAAAGAAAGAAAGAAAGAAAGAAAGAAAGAAAGAAAGAAAGAAAACATATCTGGGACAACCATGATGATGGAGAATCTCTGTAGATATTTCCATGGAGAATGTTTAGCAAATGGCAACCCTATGGAATTGCCTTAGTAAAGGCACCCTCTGGGGTATTTCTTGACTTTCCTTCTTCACCTACAACCCCAGGATTCCTTGATGGTCTTCTATCCACTCATTATGGTGTCCACCCCCCCTCTCCCATCACCCGTCTCCCGGCTTCTCTCTACCTGTGCTAGAAAGGCATGGGTCCTTTATGTGAAAGACGAGGACGAGGACGGCGATACCTCCGCCAGCCATTATGCCGGTGCCCCCCAGCACTCCGGATCACTTTGGGGTGGACCACGCTCACCGTGTCTCCTTCCACGAGTTCCTTCCCCTCATTTGCTTGAGAAACTGGACCTGCAGGAAGACAATGAGGCGATCATGGGAATGGTTTCTTCACCAGGGAATTGGTCGATTTAATCTCCCTCAAATTTTACAATTCCAGGCAGTGTTCCCTCTAATTTTTTGGGGGGGTGGGCGGAAAAGTATAGTGTCTGAGTGGCAGTCCCTTTGGGACTGGGCGGCACAGAAATAATAAATAAATAAATAAATAAATAAGCAAATAAATAAACAAACAAACAAACAAACCTATTTTGCCTCAGAGAATTTCAAAATAAAATACTGTACTGTGTGTCTATAACAGTGAGCTCATAATAGGGCAACTCTATCAATATCAAAATGCCACTTAAATAGTTGAGCTAGTTTCAAACTAGATTTTGATTTTCTTTCTCTCTTCCTTACTCCCATTCTTTTTCTTTCTCTTTTCCTTCCTCTCTTTTTTCTATCTGTTTCTCTCTCTTCCTCTCTCTCTCCTTCCCTCTCACTCTTTCCCTCTTGGCTTCTGGGCAGGTTTGGAAAACTCTGAGTTGATGATGATTTTTAAGTGAGCGATTGCTCACTGCTCAGCTTAGAGGGAACTATGATTCCAGGTATTGTTCAAGACCCGTCTTTACTGGTGAATCAGTCAATTTAGTCTCCCTCAAGTTCTAGAATTCCAGGTTTTGTTCAAGACAGTCTTCACTGGGAAATCAGTCAATTTAGTCAATTGGTCAATCGGTCAATTTTGTTCAAGATCCGTCTTTATTGGGGAAATCGGTCAATTTAATATCCTTCAAATTCTAGAATTCCAGGTTTCGTTCAAGACCGTCTTCACTGGGAGATTGGTCAATTTAGACGGTCAATTTAGTCAATTGGTCAATTTTGTTCAAGAGCAGTCTTTACCACGGAATTGGTCAATTTAGTCTCCCTCAAATTCTAGAATTCCAGGTTTTGTTCAAGACCATCTTCACTGGGAGATCGGTCAATTTATTCAATTTAGTCAGCCAATTTAGTCAATTGGTCAATTTTGTTCAAGATCCGTCTTTACCGGGGAATTGGTCAATTTAGTCTCCCCCAAATTCTAGAATCCCAGGTTTTGTTCAAGACCATCTTTACTGGGAAATCGGTCAATTTAGTCAATTGGTCAGTCGGTCAATTTTGTTCAAGATCCGTCTTTAATGGGGAATCGGTCAATATAATCTCCCTCAAATTCTAGAATTCCAGGTTTCGTTCAAGACCATCTTCACTGGGGAATCGTCAATTTAGTCAATTTAATCAGTCAACTTAGTCAATCAGTCAATTTTGTTCAAGACCCATCTTTACCGGGGAATCGGTCAATTTGGGTTCTAGAAGTCCAGGTTTTGTTCAAGACCATCGTCACATGATTGCAAGTCTATAGCAGAAGATCTTGGAACCCAACTCATTTGTGTACGCAGTTAGCTTTCATTTCATACGCAACCATACCGTCAATGCTAAACAGATGGCGGTTTTATGGAAGAGGTTAACCCAATTTGTACATTGCTTTGTTCCATAACTACAAATAGTTGACAGATGAGACCATGTATTGGAGGCGCCATCGTAGGCAGCAGAAGTTGCATTTTACTTTGATATCAAGGTCTCGCAAGGACTTCTGGCGTCCAAGCACTAATCATAGCCCTCCTGACAGTTTCGAACATCTGTGTGACCTCTAATGGCCATAATAATAAATTTAATGTGCCTGCATAGGCCAACGTTGACGCTACATCTAGTCATCCCGTATTCAATCTCCCAAAAGGGTCTGCCAAAAAAGATCACTTTTTGAAGTTAAGGGGAAACACGGAGGCATGTGGGCATTAGGGCAGTGCTACTCTATTTTTTTTTAAAAAATAATATATTTAAAAACCACAAGTAACAGGCAACAAACAAACCAGGCTACAACCGAAGCCACGGAAAACAAGCTAATGCCAGGAAGACACTGCCTTCCGTCCAAAACTAGGCTTAACGTCCTTCTCATATATCTTTAATCTTTAACTCTATATTGTCTGGTATAACAGTAACTGAGTTGGAAGTCCTCAAGGTGCTTTTTCCAAGAGGCAACTGGACTTTCTGGGGTTTTTTTCTTTGAAGACATTTCGCTTCTCATCCAAAAAGCTTCTCCAGTTCTTTTACTTTGAGGACATAGAAATCTAGAAAATGGATGGCAGAAAAAGACCTCGTGGTCCATCTAGCCTGCCCTTATACTATTTCCTGTATTTTATCTTAGGATGGATATATGTTTATCCCAGGCATGTTTAAATTCAGTTACGGTGGATTTACAAATCACATCGGCTGGAAGTTTGTTCCAAACATCTACTACTTTTTCAGTAAAATAATATTGTCTCACGTTGCTTCTGATCTTTCCCCTAACTAACTTCAGATTGTGCCCCCTTGTTCTTGCGTTCACTTTCCTATTAAAAACAGTTCCCTCCTGAACCTTATTTAATCCACAGTAACTGAATGCAAACATGCCTGGAATAAATATACTGTATATCCATCCTAAGATAAAATACAGGAAATAGTATAAGGACAGACTAGATGGACCATGAGGTCTTTTTCTTTAAATGTTTCGATCATGTCCCCCCTTCGTGAGTTCATGAAGTCTTTCCTGATACGGTTTATGCTTAAGACCTTCCACCATTGTTGTAGCCCTTCTTTGGACCCGTTCAATTTGATCCACATCTTTTTGTAGGTGAGGTCTCCAGAACTGGACACAGTATTCCAAATGGGGTCTCACCAGTTCTCTATACAACGGGATCACAATCTCCCTCTTCCTGCTTGTTATACCTCTAGCTATGCAGCCAAGCATCCTACTTGCTTTCCCTACCGCCTGACTGCACTGTTCACCCACACTGTTCTTGAACCCAAGGCCGGCTCTTCCTCCAGTCCATTTTGAGACCAACCTTCCAACCAGTAGTCATGGCAGAAGGCCCAACCCTCAGGGCTCTGCTTCCTGAATTGTCCCCAACCGGACCAATTCAGCAATGAAGTGTTTCCTGGATGTTATTTAGTCTGGATCTGACCATAGCTTTCAGCTTCGGCCCTTCGACCGCTGGGTTTCCCTCGGCTCGCCTGGGATGGGCCATCTCTGGCAAAAGCTCCCGAAGTGCCAACATTTGCTGTTGATTCAACTTCATAAATATACTGGGCCTTTTTCGGAGGTCAAGGTCTTTACAATCCCCAGCGATAAACAGATAAATATGGGGGAGGGGGGAAGGGAACAAAGGCCAGGCTACTCAGAAAAAATACACAGGTTTGCACCAGATTAAAAAAAAAGAACGTTCTTCAAACTGGAACTGCAGGCTTGCTGGAGAACAAGTCTTTCAATTCCCAATCAGTGGGATATACTAGCAATAGCATTTAGACTTATACACCACTTCATGGTGCTTTTACAGCCCTCTCTAAGTGTTGTGGTTAGCTCTGGCCCAGCTCCTGGCCCAAGGACTGTGGATGTGGGGGAGACATCCACATGCTGCAGGCCTGTTTTGCCCCTGGTGGAATCTGCTGATGAAGGCTCCTCTGACCAAGAAGACATGAGTGACAGGGAGGAGGAGAGTGGGGCAGACAGCTCAGAAGGAGATCAATTATCTAGCTCCTCCTTGGATTCAGAACAAGAGTTAATGATACAGCCATGCGGAGAGCGATGCATAGGCAACAACAACTGAGAGATTATTATCAAAGAAAATGAGGCCACCTGTGGTTGGGTGGGGCTGTGGTAATTAGTGAGGCTGCTATAAATAGCAGCCTGTGGATTTGGCCATTGTGGAGGATTATCTGATCGTTGTGTTTCCTGACTGCTTTACTGACTTTGACTTTTTGTGTGCTGATTTTTCTCCGCTTTGAAACTAAACCAGAGCAAAGTGTGTTTCACTTTGTGAAAGAAGAAGGACTGTGAATTGCCTCACAGCTGCAAGCTAAGTATCACAGAACTGATAAGGGACTTGTACCAATTACCAGCTTCTTTGGAGACGAGTGCTCTTTGCTATACCAGAAGAGGGCTTGGTTTAAGTGAATTTTCGTTATAAAGAACATTGTTTTGAATTTTCAAACGTGTGTGTGTCTGAAATTTGTACCTGTGAATTTTTGGGAGGATTCTACCAGAGAGCCCGACAGAACACTAAGCATTTTACAGAGTCCGGTGCTTTGGAGAATAGTTTGACTCCTTCTTTGTGGCAGCCCTGGTCATGTCTCCCCTGGTCCTTCTTTTCATTAAACTAGCCATGCCCAGATCCTGCAACCGTTCTTCATATGTTTTAGGCTCCAGTCCCCTAGTCATCTTCGTCACTCTTCTCTGCACGTTTTCTAGAGTCTCAACATCCTTTTTGCATCGTGGCGACCAAAACTGAATGCAGTATTCCAAGTGTAGCCTAACCAAAGCCTTATAAAGTGGTATTAGCCCTTCACGTGATTAAGGATCAGACTAAGGTACAATGATACCTCTACTTAAGAACTTAATTCGTTCCGTTACCAGGTTCTTAAGTAGAAGCAATTTTTCCCATAGGAATCAATGGGAAAAGAAAATTATCCATGCAAACTCATTAGAAAAGAAATAAAAACTTGGAATTTGGTTGGGAGGAGGAAGAAGAAGAGGAGGAGGACAGTTGCTGCTGGAGGAAGAAGGTGAGATGAGGGGAATTAAAAAAAATCCAAAACTTTAAGGCTTAGCTTTAAAAAAAAAAAGAGGGACTCTGAGGCAGCACCCAGAGAAAGGAAAATGCTCCGTTCGCTCTGGGCTGCCCAGAGTGAATGGAGCATTTCTTTTCTCTGGGTGCTGGCAGAGGTTTATTCCCTCTCCAAGTGCCCAGAGAAAGGAAAACGCTTTGTTCATTCTGGGCTGCCCAGAGTGAACGGAGCGTTTCTTTTCTCTGGGCGCTGGCAGAGTTTTATTCCCTCTCCAAGTGCCCAGAGAAAGGAAAATGCTTTGTTCGTTCTGGGCTGCCCAGAGTGAACGGAGCGTTTCTTTTCTCTGGGCGCTGGCAGAGGTTTATTCCCTCTCCAAACGCCCAGAGAAAGGAAAATGCTTCGTTTGCTCTGGACTATCAAAGCCTCCTTAAGCACCACCAAAAGGCTCCTCTGGCAGCCCAGAAAAGCCCGAGATGGCCAGGATTAAAGGGGGAATGGCAAAAAAACCGCCCAGGCCATCATGCCGCCCTCAAATTTCCTGGGAAATTTTTCTGGGCTCGGGTTCTTAAGTAGAAAATGGTTCTTAAGTAGAGGCAAAAAAATATTGAACACCCGGTTCTTATCTAGAAAAGTTCTTAAGTAGAGGCGTTCTTAAGTAGAGATACCATTGTACTAGAGAAGGAAGGACAATAAAAAAAACTATTAAGTATTCAATAAATAGTGCATAAATTTACTAGCCCCCACTGAGTGTGTGTGTCCCCCGCCCCCCCCCCATGGGGGCAGCAGCCCATTACTCACAGACCCCAAAAATCATTCCCAGTAACAGCTATGCTGGCATGAATGTGCTGTCTTGTGGTGGAGATGGCACTTTGGTTGCCTCGGCTTCTCTGACCTCGCAGCCTTGACAGGATGGGGTTTGTTCCTGGCATGAAAAGCGCTTTTGTCCAGGCTGTTATTGGTGGTAGGGGGGGAGAAGAGGAAGAGAATCAAGTTCCTGTCAACAGAGGCCGATGGGCAAGACCCGTTTGCGGCAAACATCCACCTGACACGCAGCCCCACTCAACATGTTGCTGACAGCATCATTAGAGGCTCTTTTTAAAATTATAATGTTAAAAAAACGAAGGTTTGGAAGGAGCAATCTCAGCTGAACCAGGGATGGAGGAAACGAGAAGGATAACAATGCAACGATAGTTCATATTGAATGAATGGTTTTTGATATTCAGTTTTTATACCGTTTTTATACTAACTACAGTGGTACCTCTACTTAAAAACGCCTCTACTTAAGAACTTTTCTAGATAAGAACCGGGTGTTCAAGATTTTTTTGCCTCTTCCTAAGAACCATTTTCTACTTAAGAACCCAAGCCCAGAAAAATTTCCCAAGAAATTTGAGAGCGGCACAAAGGCCCGGCCAGTTTCCTGCCATTCCCCCTTTAATCCCGGCCATCTTGGGCTTTTCTGGGCTGCCAGAGGAGCCTTTCGGTGGCGCTTAAGGAGGCTTTGGCAGTCCAGAGCGAATGAAGCATTTTCCTTTCTCTGGGTGCTTGGATAGGGAATGAACCTCTGGCAGCACTCAGAGAAAAGAAACGCTCCCTTCGCTCTGGGCAGTGACTGTCTTCCTCCTCTTCCTCCTCCTCCTCTTCCTTCTCCTCCTCCTCCTCCTCCTCCTCCCACCCAAATTCCGAGCTTTTATTTCTTTCCTAATGGGTTTGCACACATTATTTGCTTTTACATAGATTCCTATGGGAAAACTTGCTTCTACTTACAAACTTTTCTACTTAAGAACCGGTTCACGGAACGAATTAAGTCCTTAAGTAGAGGTACCACTGTATTTATATTAGTTTGTATTTTGTACTCTGTTTTATTGTTGACATGTTGTGAGCTGCCCCAAGTCCACGGAGAGGGGAGGCATACAAATCCAATTAATAAATTAATATATAAATGTCCTTTCTATCTCTCTCTTTCCCAACCTTTCTGGCACAAGTCCCAGGGATGGCACACGCGTGTCACGTCAGCCTCATTACATAACGTTGTGCCATTTGTGCAATGCTGTGAGATGTGGTGGGACATCGCTCGCCCTTCCTCGCCTCCTGCAGACGCCTGTGCCCTGATTCACTCCGTTCAAATGTGCATCATGTGCA
>NC_091957.1:45358002-45369099 GCF_031021105.1 Erythrolamprus reginae
GTTTTTCCTTGTGAAGCATCATAGTTATATTACTCGCCCCCCACTCCTCCAACCCTGGACAGAATCCAATCCTTTTTCTCTTCTGCTTCAAATACTTCCTCCTATTTCTTCAAAGAAACTTCTTCTTCTATGAAGAAGCAAGAGGAAGCATTTGGGTGATTCCTGCCTAGTTTGAGTGCTTCGACTCCCAATCATTCCGTGCCCAAATTCCAAAGTGCCACCTTTCTACCAGGGCAGCCAGCTAGAAAGAGCCAGTCTTGCAGAAAAAACAGTTGCTGCCAATCTGCCTTCCATCGAGGACCTGTATAAAAGTCAAAAAGAGGGCTGTGAAAATATTTACTGACCCCTCGCATCCTGGACATAAACTGTTTCAACTCCTACCCTCAAAATGTCGCTACAGAGCCCTGCACACCTAGACAACTAGACACAAGAACAGTTTTTTCCTGAACGCCATCACTCTGCTTAAACAAATAATTCACTCAACATTGTCAAACTTTTTACTAAGTCTGCACTTCTATTTCGACTATTTTTTTCTCATCATTCCTATCATCTTTTTCCTCCCACTTAGGACTGTATGACTGCAACATATTGCTTGAATCCTTAAGATTTTTATTAATATTGATTGTTTCTTCATTGCTTATTTGACCCCTATGACAATCATTAAGTGTTGTACCACATGATTCTTGACAAATCTCTTTGGAGCATATTTATTTATTTATTTATTTATTTATTTGTTTGTTTGTTTGTTTATTTATTTTATTTATTGGATTTGTATGCCGCCCCTCTCCAGAGACTTGGAGCGGCTAACAGCAACAATAAAACAGTGTACAATAGTAATCTAATACTAAAAATGATTTAAAAACCCATTAATATAAAAACCAGACATACATACATACATACCATGCATAGAATTGTAAAGGCCTAGGGGGAAAGAGCATCTCAGTTCCCCCATGCCTGGCGGCAGAGGTGGGTTTTAAGTAGCTTACGAAAGGCAAGGAGGGTGGGAGCAATTCTAATCTATGGGGGGAGTTGGTTCCAGAGGGCCGGGGCTGCCACAGAGAAGGCTCTTCCCCTGGGTCCCACCAAACGGCATTGTTTAGTTGACGGGACCCGGAGAAGATCCACTCTGTGGGACCTAACCGGTCGCTGGGATTCGTGCAGCAGAAGGCGGTCCCTGAGATAATCTGGTCCGGTGCCATGAAGGGCTTTATAGGTCATAACCAACACTTTGAATTGTGATCGGAAACTGATCAGCAACCAATGCAGACTGCGGAGTGTTGGTGTAACATGGGCATAGCCCATGATTGCTCTCGCAGCTGCATTCTGCACGATCTGAAGTTTCCGAACATTTTTCAAAGGTAGCCCCATGTAGAGAGCGTTACAGTAGTCGAGCCTCGAGGTGATGACTATGCACCAAAGACAAAATCCTTGTGTGTCCAATCACACTTGGCCAATAAAGAATTCTATTTTCTATTTTTCCTAAAAATTTTGGGGAAGAAATCTGTGTGCATAGACTGGGCGCAGATAAATCTAGTGGGATTGACACCCAAGTAAGACCTTATGGGAATACCAGCTCAACTCTCACTTCTACTATCCATTCACTTCCGTGTTTGCAATCTAGGAGTTGTAATACAGACAGTTCTTGTTTAATGACGACTGAGACCAGCCATTCGGTCATTAAGCAAAGCAGCCCCTAATTAAAGCAATTGAACTCCAGCTCTGACATACAAAGTTATAAATGAGAAGGACTGGCCATAAAGTTATTTTTTTTGGTCTCCGTCACAATGGCAAAACAAGGCAGCCATTAAACAAGGACTGTCCATTTGAGCCTACTGCAAAGGGCTAGTACAAAGACTCTTTAAAAATCCACTGAATATACTAGAAGATTCATCACATATTTATTAATTTTCTTTTTGTTGTTGTTGTTGTTTGTTAGTGTGTTTTATAAATTTTTTAAAAAATTAAATTTAAAATAAATCCAGAACATATCATCTATGGAGTTTGAGCCTACTGTTTCTTATTCTTCATCCCAGCGACCGGTTAGGTTCCACAGAATTGCCTTTCTCCAGGTCCCATCAACCAATGTCGTTTGGCGGGACCAAGGGGAAGAGCCTTCTGTGTGTGGGCCCCGGCTCTCTGGAATCAATTGCCCCAGAGATTCGCACCGTTCCCACCCTGCTCGCCTTTCGCAAAGGTTTTAAGACTCACCTATGTCACCAGGCTTGGGGTAATTAGATCATGGCCCCTGGCAATAAATGTGATGTATGAGTGTGATTTGAATTTGTGTGATTGATTTTAATATATCGGGTTTTTAGCTTATGTAGTTTTTTAATTAATTAGATTTGTCTTTGTGAGTCTTCAGAGAGGGGCAGCATAAAAATCTAATATGATAGAGCTGGGGTGGCGCAGCAGGTAGAGCGCTGTACTGCAGGCCACTGAAGCTGATTGTAGATCTGTAAGTCAGCGGTTCAAATCTCATCACCGACTCAAGGTTGACTCAGCCTTCCATCCTTTCGAGGTGGGTAAAATGAGGACCCAGATTGTGGGGACAATAGGCTGGCTCTGTTAAAAAGTGCTGTTGCTAACATGTTGTAAGCTGCCTTGAGTCTAAGGAGAAGGGTGGCATAAAAATCAAATAAATGAATGAATGAATGAATAAATAAATAAATAAATAAATAATGATGATGATGATGTTAATTATTATTGTTGTTGTTATTTAATAATAATAACAATTTATTAGATTTGTATGCTGCCCCTCTCCAAAGATACGGGGCGGCTCACAATAATAATAATAATAATAATAATAATAATAATAATAATAATAATAATAATAATAATATTCTATTCAGTCTATTTAATTCTAATACAATTCCCCCTTCCCGCCTACCACATGCACAGCCCAGGTCATATTATCTTATCTCAGTTTAATATTAAGAAATAAATAAATAAAAACCTCGCAGGACCAGACAGGCAAAAGCTTGAAATCTCCAATGATCATCTTTAATTTAAACACATTATTCTCTTTTATCCATTCTAGGAAAATGGGTTCAAGCAGAGAACCGGCTGGGACTTTAAAACCAACTTCAAGCAGGGCTTTGAAATCTTCAACTGTGCCAACTACGATCATTTCCCTCCCTCCAGTGCTAAAACTGTGGTCAAGAGAAGATGGATTTGGATTCAGGCTGAAACAAAAAGAGTTTGGGGAGGAAGAGAGTCACCTGCTCAGGTGAAAGCCTAGCTGCCTATTTTTAAACAAAAGCTAACATCAGAGAGGTCCAAACTGGGTCAGCGTGAAAAATCCACTGGAATGGGTGAGACTCCAACGGCGTTTTTACGCAGCACATTTGAAATCTGACACAGGAGGGGGCACATTCATTGAAAGATCGCCCTGCGTCCCGCATGCCAGCTTGCGATCCGCAACCTTGAGTGACAGGAGCCAGCGGAGGTGGGGAAAGGGCACGCGCCGAAGGCCTCCCCCGGGCAAGGGGTACGGCACACACACACCCCAAAACAAAACCTTTCCAGTACTTCCCCCTTTGGAAAGGCCGGTGCGCAACTGGAGTCCTTCCTCTCCATCGCTGCTTCTGTTGCAGCGCCTGGCAAAAAGAAAAAGGATCGCCCGGGATCCCAAA
The DNA here is from genome assembly GCF_031021105.1 of Erythrolamprus reginae. NCBI lineage: Eukaryota > Metazoa > Chordata > Lepidosauria > Squamata > Dipsadidae > Erythrolamprus > Erythrolamprus reginae. The sequence continues at coordinate 45,361,635 of NC_091957.1, forward strand.
CATAGCAACGGCGTGGGGGAGGGATCGGAAAGGTCGGAGAAGAGAGCCGGGCGACCGGCTGAAGGTCACAAAAGCGAAACGGGAAGGAAGGAAGGAGGCTGGCGGCGCACGCTTTCGCCTCCCACGGGTCCCTCCCTCCCCAACTGCGCGCGCGAATGGGAACGCGCTGAATGCGCTCTGCAGAGGCTCAGAGGCACCCTTACACCCTCATACAGACACTTATTCGACCCCAAGCCCGCCTTGGCCTTCCCCATTTACACCCCCCACTCACCCGCCAATCTGTTCTCGTGTGGCGCAATGGTTAGAGCGCAGCGCTGCAGGTTACTTCAGCTAACTGCTAGCTGTAGTTCAACAGGCTACTTCAGCTAACTGCTAGCTGTAGTTCAGCAGTTCAAATCTCACCACCGACCCAAGGTTGACTCCGCCTTCCCTCCTTCCGCGGTGGGTAAAATGTGGACCCAGATGGTTGAGGGCAAGAGGCTGATTCTGCAAACCGCTTAGAGAGGGCTCTGATAGGACCATGAAGTCCAAGTGAAAGGACCATGACAGTGCTATTGCTATTGCTTTCCTCCAGCTGTAACTGCGGCGGAGGAGAGCCGCCCTATTCCCGGCCCCATCGCCAAGAGAGGGAGGCGTCCGGCTCCGATGGGTCGGCGCCTCCCCTCACAACGGGCTCCCCCCCCCCCTTTACCTGGCTGCGCCGCAGGTGCCTTGCGGGAGTCCCCTCCCGGGTCCGCCCCCTTTTCCTCCCCCCTCCAAGTTTATTTGTTGAATTTTTACAGAATTTTAAAAAATAAAATAATATACATCTCACACTGGTCCTTTACAGATCATAACCAGTTTCATCGTTATTCTTTTTTTTATAAATCTACACTCAATGTATTCAATTCCAAAGAGTAGGATAGAAATAGTAAATAAAACAGACAGAGCAAGTATGCACTTATAAACATATAAAGGTATCTATAAACCTGGCAAGTAAGGAAGATAGTTCGATCTGCTTATCGTTCCGTTTTTAAACATAGAAACATAGAAACATAGAAGACTGACGGCAGAAAAAGACCCCATGGTCCATCTAGTCTGCCCTTTTACTATTTCCTGTGTTTTATCTTACAATGGATATATGTTTATCCCAGGCATGTTTAAATTCGGTTACTGTGGATTTATCTACCACGTCTGCTGGAAGTTTGTTCCAAGGATCTACTACTCTTTCAGTAAAATAATACTTTCTCATGTTGCTTTTGATCTTTCCCCCAACTAACCTCAGATTGTGTCCCCTTGTTCTTGTGTTCACTTTCCTGTTTTGTTGTCTTTTGAACATTACCAATAAATCAGTGTTGTATCTATGTCTATTTTTATGTACACTAACAATTATATCATTCTAGCTTTTCCAAACCTGCTCCCCGCTCCCTTCCCGAATCCCGCGAAAAGCAGGCATTCAACAGGTCGAGCTTTCTCCTCCTCCTCCTCCTCCTCCTCCTCCTCCTCCTCCTCCCTCTCCTCCTCCTCCCTCTCCTCCTCCTCCTCCTCTTCAAGCGCGCCTGGAGTGCATCGCCTCCAGCCACGGGGGCCCCTTTGGAAAGCGGCAAATTCTTCGAAGAGAACCGAGCTGGAAGGGAACCTCAGAGGTCATCTAGTCCAGCCCCCTGACTCAAGCAGGAGAGGACCTCTAAAGACCATCCAAGATGGATTGGCAGCGGAACGGCTCCCTCCTTCTCTCCCAGCCAGCGTCTTCCGAACTTCCAGCCTTCCCTCCTTCCAAGGTGGGTAAAATGAGGACCCAGATTGTTTGGGGGAAATAGGCTGACTCTGTAAACCTCGTAGAGAGCGCTGTGAAGCGGTGTATAAGTCTAAATGCTAAATTTATTTATTTATTTATTTATTCGATTTTTATGCCGCCCTTCTCCTTAGACTCAGGGCGGCTTACAACCTGTTAGCAATAGCACTTTTGAACAGAGCCAGCCTATTGCCCCCACAATCCGGGTCCTCATTTGACCCACCTCAGAAGGATGGAAGGCTGAGTCAACCTTGAGCCGGTGATGAGATTTGAACCGCTGACCTACAGATCTACAGTCAGCTTCAGTGGTCCTTCGCGGACGGGGGAAGAAGAGAGGAGCGGCCGGAGCTAAGGCTAGCAGGGGTCGTAGAGAATTGCCCCCCATCCCTGGAGGCGAGTCGGCATAATGTGGGGTATTGGGTAAGGCTGCCCTCCCACCCAACCCACCCACTGCACCGTCCCTGTCCCAGACAGAGATTGAAACCCCCGCCACCCCACCAGGCGAATTGGAGGCGCGCGTGGCACACACTCCCCATCACCGCTTGGCCTCCCATCCCGTCCGTCCCGCACCCCCCCCCCCCCGCCAAACCAACCTCCATAGGCGGAGCAGAACGCCCAGGCACAGCAGCAGCCCCGCCAGCAGCGCCAACAGCCAGCGCCGCACGCCCCATCGCGCCCACGGAACGATTGTCCGCGATCCAAGCCGCGACCCCCAAAGCAGCCGAGCCAGCGAGCGAGCAAGGCGGGCGCTCAGCTCCCCAGCCGCTGCCAGGCTGCAATTTGTAGCCGTGCGGAGCCTGGAGGAGGAGGAGGCGGCCCGCTCTGGTCATGTGGCTGCCTCCACGCCCCCCCCACCTCCGCCCCCCCTCCCACCCGTCTCTCTCTCTCTCTCTCTCTCTCTCTCTCCACACACACACACACGCACAAACACACACAGCTGGCCCGGTGGCGCCTCCCGCCACCGCCGGGGACGCCCCCGCCAGGCGAGAATTCCCTCTCGCCGCCCCAACCGGGCCTGGCCCCTCCCACTCACCCGCCCCGCCCCCGAAGTGGGACCCGGGCCAAGAAGGATCGGGCCCCTCCTTGTCATTGCTCTTGCGCTCGCTCTCTCTCTCTCTCTCACACACACACATAGACACTCTCTTACTTTAGATCTGCCTATTTAGGGGCGCTTCCTGGCTTTAACTATCTATGGATCAATCTATCGATCTTTCTCTTTCTATCGTTCTATCTATCATGTATCTAACTCTTTCTATCCTTCTATATTTCTACCTTTTTATCTTTCTATCTATCATCTATCTTTCTATCTGTCTGTCTGTCTATAATCGATCTTTCTTTCAATCTATCATCTATCCTTCTATCATCTATCTATCTATCTATCTATCTATCTATCTATCTATCTATCTATCTATCTTCCTATCTATCTATCTATCTATCTATCTATCTATCCATCTATCATCTATCTATCTTTCTATCATCCATCCATCTATCTATCTTTCTATCATCCATCTGTCTATCTATCTATCTATCTTTCTATCTATCATCTATCTATCTATTGATCTATCGATCCATCGATCCATCCATCATCCATCCATCCATCCATCTATGTATCTATCTTTTCTATTTATCATCCATCCATCTATCTATCAGCTCCCCCCCCCCCCCAGAGATTCGTACTGCCCCCACCCTCCTTGCCTTCCTCATCTGTGCTGCCAGGCTTGGGGCGATTAGACTCCAGCCCCCTGGCCGATGAATGTCACGGATGGTTGTTGTCTGAGTTAATACGATTGGTTTTTAAATAAAATTGGGGATAAACCGCCCTGAGTCCTTTGGGATTGGGCATCATAGAAGTCAAATTAATAAATAATTAATAAATCCAACCGATCAAACAACATACATACCAATCAAACATGACTCGGCCCTGCCAGATGTTAGTTTTGGAAGGCTAGTAGAGTGGAAGGCCAGTATGTACAGGGGGGGAGGAGGTTTTTTTAAGTTCTAAATTCCCGGGTTTTTCTTACCCTGGACCTCTAAGCTGCTTCTCTGAGCCTTGCCAACCCACCCACGAGCCCCCCCTTTTTTTGCATGCCCCTTCCCCAAAGAAGCCTCTGTACACCTTCTCACCTGTTGAAAGGTGAGTCCCAAAGCGGAGTTCCAGATCAAGAGGATTTTTCCACCCGGGGGGGGGTCTCCTTTGCCCCCTCTGTCCTCTCCTGGAGCCCTCTTCCTCAGCCCCCACAGGCTTCCCTGGGCTTATGGGTAAGGACCCTTGCCCCATGCAAAGCACCCACCCTCTTTCTATACCCCCAAAGGTGTGGTGACTGGTTTTTAATTTTTGTTTGTTTGTTTTAAATCACAAAACAAGCAGATTTGTTTGGGTCAGGACAAGCACCAGCGAGAAACAATGGAGCTTTTTTGCATAGCCTGAGTAAACAAGATGCCTGCAGCTATATAATGAAACAGTGTGAGAATAGATAGAATATTACATAGAATAGAATAGAATAGAATATAGAATAAGGATAGGAATAGAATAGAATAGAATTCTTTATTGGCCAAGTGTGATTGGACACACAAGGAATTGGTCTTTGGTGCATATGCTCTCAGTGTACATAAAAGAAAAAGATACATTTGTCAAGAATTATGAGGTACAACACTTAATGATTGTCATAGGGGTCAAATAAGCAATGAAGAAATAATCAATATTAATAAAAATCTTAGGATACTAGCAACAAGTTACAGTCATATTGGTCCTAGGTGGGAGGAAATGGGTGATAGGAATGCTGAGAAAAAAACTAGTAGAAATTATTATTATTATTATTATTATTATTATCATCATCATCATCATCATCATCATCATGATGCAGGGTATATTAACCCCCTCCCCAAATTGTAAAGTCTAGATTTTATTTTTTACACTTTTATTTAAAAAAAAAAATCCAGAGTCTCCGTTCTCACTTATATTGCTGCAATAATTGGGGTGTCATTATTGGAGGAAGTTTCAAGTTTTGCATGAGGGTGCAAACTGCCCCCCTTAACAATTGGCCAAAAGAGCCAGTCACACCCCAACCTCCCTGATCTGAGGATCAAAGGAGAAGGGAAAAAAAACCCAGCTACTTTTGTAATTCTTGCATTTTGTGCAAAACAATAGGAGAAACGATTTTAAAAGCCATTAGAGCAAAAGAATAAAAGGGGGAGGAGGAACAATATTTAAAAGCAATTTTCTTCTTTCTTGGAATCACTTTTGTTATGAAGATGAAAATAGAATACTTGCCCCACACACACACACAAACACAACCCGTGGTTATTTATTCAGCATTTACTTCCAAGGCACCTGTTCTGTCCAGCTCTCTGGCAGACTCCTCCCAAAAATTCACAGGTACAAATTTCAGACACACACACCTTTGAAAATTCAAAACAATGTTCTTTATAATGAAAATTCACTTAAACCAAGTCCTCTTTTGGTATAGCAGAGCACTCGTCTCCAAACAACCTGGTAATTTGTACAAGTCCCTTATCAGTTCTGTGATACTTAGCTTGCAGCTGTGAGGCAATTCACAGTCCTTCTTCTTTCACAAAGTGAAACACACTTTGCTCTGGTTTAGTTTCAAAGCGGGGAAAAATCAGCACACAAAAGGTCAAAGTCAGTAAAGCAGTCACTAAACACAACAATCAGATAATCCTCCACAATGGCCAAACCCACAGGCTGCTATTTATAGCAGCCTCACTAATTACCACAGCCCCACCCAACCACAGGTGGCCTCATTTTCTTTGATAATAATCTCTCAGTTGTTGCTGCCTATGCATCGCTCTCCGCATGAGTGGCTGTATCATTAACTCTTGTTCTGAATCCAAGGAGGAGCTAGATAATTGATCTAGCTGCCACACTCTCCTCCTCCCTGTCGCTCATGTCTTCTTGGTCAGAGGAGCCTTCATCAGCAGATTCCACCAGGGGCAAAACAGGCCTGCAGCATGTGGAATGTCTCCCCCACATCCACAGTCCTTGGGGCAGGAGCTGGGCCAGAGTTAACCACAACAGGACCAGGTTAGAATTTGCAATTTTACAACACAAGGCTTCCTAAGTCATTTTGTTTTGTTTTTAAGTCAGGAACATGATTTTTAACCCAGTACACAGAAGTTAACTCTCCTCATCTTTGGGGAAAGAAATATTGATAGACGAGGGGGGGAAAAGATCTAAAATTCTCCCATATGGGTTTGATCTCCTTAATGTCAGGAGAAACATCTGTTCTTCTCTCCTCGAACCTCCCTGATGGTTCCTATTGGCTGAAAAGAAATCTTAAGTTTCATCAGCCCGTCCCCAAAATCCTCCCTATCTTTCCAAGTTCCTGGACTTTCTCTTTCCAGCCTGTTGCAATCGGTGACTTTGGCAGCTTCCAGGAATTTTGCCACTTGACTCAAGTTGCTGAACTCAGAAGAAGATTGGGAGGCCAAGTCATTCGGTAATCTACGTGTTTTGATTTCAAAGACGGGTTTTCTGTCCCCCAAAACCTCTGCCTTCGGTGTCATCACCACAAACCATGTGGCTACGTGCAGGCTGCAAACCACATCCTCTCCAACAGACTTCACGTTTGACCTTCATTGGAATGGTTTTAGCCAGTTGGGTGTGAAATACTACCTAATTGGCAAGAGGCTCCTCTGTTTTCATAGATGAGTCGAATAGAATAGAGAAGAGAAGAGATGAGAAGAGAAGAGAAGAGAAGAGATGAGAAGAGAAGAGAAGAGAAGAGATGAGAAGAGAAGAGAAGAGATGAGAAGAGAAGAGATGAGAAGAGAAGAGAATGAGAAGAGAAGAGAAGAGATGAGAAGAGAAGAGATGAGAAGAGAAGAGAAGAGATGAGAAGAGAAGAGATGAGAAGAGAAGAGAAGAGAAGAGAAGAGATGAGATGAGAAGAGAAGAGATGAGAAGAGAAGAGAAGAGATGAGAAGAGAAGAGATGAGAAGAGAAGAGAAGAGAAGAGAAGAGATGAGAAGAGAAGAGAAGAGAAGAGAAGAGATGAGAAGAGAAGAGAGAAGAGAAGAGAAGAGAAGAGAATGAGATGAGAAGAGATGAGATGAGAAGAGAAGAGAAGAGGAGAAGAGAAGAGATGAGAAGAGAAGAGAAGAGAGAGATGAGAAGAGAAGAGAAGAGAAGAGAAGAGATGAGAAGAGAAGAGAAGAGAAGAGAAGAGAAGAGAGAGAAGAGATGAGAAGAGAAGAGAAGAGAAGAGAAGAGATGAGAAGAGAAGAGAAGAGAAGAGATGAGATGAGAAGAGAAGAGATGAGAAGAGAAGAGAAGAGATGAGAGGAGAGGAGAGGAGAAGAGAAGAGAAGAGAAGAGAAGAGATGAGAAGAGAAGAGAAGAGAAGAGATGAGAAGAGAAGAGAGAAGAGAAGAGAAGAGAAGAGATGAGAAGAGAAAGAGAAGAGAAGAGAAGAGATGAGAAGAGAAGAGATGAGAAGAGAAGAGAAGAGAAGAGATGAGAAGAGAAGAGATGAGAAGAGAAGAGAGGAGAAGAGAAGAGAAGAGAAGAGATGAGAAGAGAAGAGAAGAGAAGAGATGAGAAGAGAAGAGAAGAGAAGAGATGAGAAGAAGAGAAGAGAAGAGAGAAGAGAAGAGAAGAGAGGAGAAGAGAAGAGAAGAGAAGAGAAGAGAAGAGATGAGAAGAGAAAGAGAAGAGATGAGAAGGAGAAGAGA